>NW_014578382.1:63838-81674 GCF_000485595.1 Priapulus caudatus
TGTGTCTTCACATGACTCAGCTGGGAGAAGGCAGCATCACACAGATCGCACTTATACGGTTTATCTCCCGTGTGAGTTCTCATGTGTGTCTTCACATGACTCAGCTGGGAGAAGGCAGCATCACACAGATCGCACTTATACGGTTTCTCTCCCGTGTGAGTTCTCATGTGTGTCTTCACAGCACCCGAATGCGAGAAGGTAGCATCACACAGATCGCACTTATACGGTTTCTCTCCCGTGTGAGTTCTCATGTGTGTCTTCACATGACCCAGACGAGAGAAGGCAGCATCACACAGCTCGCACTTATACGGTTTATCTCCCGTGTGAGTTCTCATGTGTGTCTTCACAGTACCCGAATGCGAGAAGGCAGCATCACACAGCTCGCACTTATACGGTTTATCTCCCGTGTGAGTTCTCATGTGTGTCTTCACGTCACCCGATTGTGTGAAGGTAGCACCACATAGATCGCACTTATACGGTTTCTCTCCCGTGTGAGTTCTCATGTGTCTCTTCACATCACTTAGACAGGAGAAGGCAGCATCACACAGATCGCACTTATATGGTTTTTCCCCGGAATGAATTGTCACGTATTCCATCGTGCTTCAGGGAAGGCTGCCACGTACTGTTTACAAGCGTGAGATTTCTCCCCTGTCTGGCGCTCAAGTTTGCTTCAAAGACGGCCTCGTCACACGCGTAGAATCAAGGTCTATACAAAAGAGAAAAGGTAATAATACAAACATCTTTACATCGAAGGCCGCGTATTTTATTTATGTTCATTATTTAACCGTTTATTCTGTAAATCGAATCATTATCATATATACATCACGCGCAATTTTACGACTGTGACGTCAAGAACATATCACATCACGACAATAATTCAACGGAATTAAGATAAATATCATCAGCTTACCCAATGAAGTCACTGAACGTACGAATGGTGTTCTTGAAGCAGACTGATGTTGTAAACTTCAGTGGTGTGGTTATATACCTGCTGTTATGATAAAACCGGTCAAATATCCTGACACCCGGGGTAACCGGTTTGATCACCAGACACCTGGGTAACTGGTCTGATCTCCTGACACCAGGACACACGCTGGTCGCTTCCCCTAATTAATTACAACAGCAGCTGCACACCACGCCCACAAGCATTGCCGTAAAAACTTGTCTCTCTCAGGCCTGGTGCTTAAGTGCCATCCACACTGCGCAGGGATGCTGACTGTTATTTCTACCATAGCAAGACTAAACAGCTTTGTATACAAACACTAACGAGAAAGCACTGTATACATAATGTTCTTACACGCACCACACAATACCAGATCTCTGACATCCAGCTTCTTGAACTCTGAACTCCTCGCAACTCCCTGCGACCCTTTATATCGCATCCCAATTATATTAAAATAAATGACAACAACGCTTGACGACACCTACAAACCATGTTTTACAACTGCGTAAGTAATTAAGGTCCGGGTGTATGAGAGTCTTTTTTAAGCTATCTTGTAGCTGATTAAGAGATGGCTATAATGATGGGGATATAGCGTAGCTCCGTTTTCACAGCTCACTCGGCTGTTGGTACGCCGCCTGATCTTCCGTATGGACTTAAAAGCTGTTCATATCCCAAAGCGTTACATTTTCATCGTTGAATAAGCTCTTTTAAGCCCGGCGTTTGCGCAGTGTCGTCATACACTGTAGATTCTATGTACACTAAGTTACGATGTAGATTATGTTTATAAAGAAGAAGCTATATTTGGTCAGTGTTACGTACGTGTTCTTGAGACGTACGTCACGACAATATACGACCACTGACTGGGGGGGAGGGGTCTAAGCGCAGGGGTATGTGAGAGTGCGGGGGAGGGGTGCGGGCGCGTGGGGGTTGTGTAACTAGGAAGTCGTGTGAGCATGTAGTGTTGAGCGTGAGGGTGTCTTGTTTGAGCGGGGAAGGGGGTCGTGTGAGCGCGTGGTGGGGGAGGGTCACGCCTCTTGCTGCAGACTGGCGGGGGGGAGGGGGTCGGTACAGTACGCACGTGTTTGTCCACGATGAGATGTAGCTATGTATATAAGTCATAGATATAATAATAATGTATATACATTATGTACTACGTGCGCCCGAGTGTGCGCGAGTGTGTGCGTGTATATATAACATAGATATATGTATGTGTATTATGTACTGCGTGCGCCCGAGTGTGCGCGTGCGTCTGTGCGTGCGTGTTTACGTGTATGTATGTGTACATGTGTGTGCGTGCGCGTGTATGTGTAAGTATATATGTATTCACTAGTAAGTTTCAAATATAACGCACCTTTATAGTCGCTAGTCAAATAAACTCAGATAAGTAATCGAAGTTAGTTAGTGAACCATCTCCTGCTGCTATGGCGACAGGAAACGCAGCCCTTAAAACTAAATCTACTTTCCATGTAATCTACATCCGACCATTGCTCTGTAGTCGCCGGCCCACGATAATCACCTGATTTCGATTTGATTTCGATTTTAGATTGATATTAGATCCTATGATGATAATTAGATAATATGATTTTAAATTGGTTTGATTTTAGATGTTGACCGATCAGCGTCCGTATGAATTGCGGCACGAAAACCCGTGCGCGCGTGCGTGCGTGAGAAAACCCGTGCGCGCGTGCGTGCATGAGAACACCCGTGCGTGCTCATCCCTCGTGTAGCGTGCGCCGTGGCGTGTTAGCTTTCGCGATGCCTTTAAATTCGGTATCATTCGGTTTGTAATCGCTCGTAAACAACGTATGATTGATGAATTGTAAATATAGCAGATGGATAGCAACTATTTCGTGGAAATTCGCATGAGGTTTTTACACGATCATGTAGGGGGCCTACATCTGTGGCTGTCTCGATACCTCCAGGTAGGTCGTCGTCATCGGCGATCCGGGGGGAGGGGGTTATGTAATTCGATCATATAGTCATAGCGTTAAAATTTATCGTTGATTACTTTTTAGTAATTATTTGCATTGGGAAAGCAGACGTTGGTCACCAACGATGTCTGCCTAATTATTTCAACACGGAGTATTGCGTCACCTAGGCGGCGCCACTGTAGTCGGTCTGATGCTGTGGGGACGGTTAAAATGCTTCGCTGTAATTCGTCGTAGAGACAATATGGCGGTCCAGTGCTGCGCACAATTCAGCATGTATAGAACGTCGAATTACTTTATGTAAGTATATATATATATATATATATATAAGCTATATTATATTTATATATTATATATATATTCAACATATCTTCCTTCTGTATGCGTCTCAATCGCACTATAGGCGTCATATGTCAGATACACTAGTCAAATAACCTGTCTAGGTTGTATCTATCAAATTGTACTGCAGTATGTTGATGAAAAGTGCTATAACATTCTGTACCTGTGCGTGTGTATGTCGTTACGCTGCAGCGTTTATATTCTTCCGATGATTAACTATTTATGCTGTGGCTGAGTGTTGGCAAGCAGTTTACTTTGTAGTTCACAAAATAATTACAACTGGAAGCGTTTTCGTTAAAGACAAACGCACAATTTTCCATTAACAACACTTACATGCAATGTATCCGGGCCACAGTACATAATATCAAGTGGCTTTTTCGATAGCATTTTGATCGGTGCGATTTCTGATGTAACAATTGTTTATGAAAGAGAAATCCCACACAGTGTCTGTCTGTTTTTATCAACATTCTTTTTCCCTTTCTCTTCCCTCCAATTCCTCATTCACACACACACACACACACACACACACACACACACACACACACACCACAACACACACACACACACACACACACACACACAACACACACACACACACACGCACACACACACACATACACACACAAACACACACTACATACGATACACATACACACACACACACACACACCACACACACACACACCACAGCACACACAACACACACACACACCATACCACACGTACATACATTGACACACGCACGCCCACGACGCGGCACACTTGGACCCACCACCCACACCCACACCATCCACAATTACAGAGGGATTCCTCCCCCCGCGCGCGCAGAAGAGAGAAAGATTAGACAGAAGAGATAGCACAGAGGGAGAAAGGAGAGACGGAGAAAGACGAAGAGAGAACGGTAAGAGAGAGAGAAAGAGAGAGAGATAGGACACAGAGAGAGACGAGACTGAGGAGCAAGAGAGAGATAGACAGACGGGGAGAGAGAGAGAGAGAGAGNCGCAGGCTGACACGCCGGCGAGGACACGTAACGTCACCGACAATGTCTGAACGCTGACCGGGAGGTCGCTACGCCGCGGGCGTCCCGTCACGCGCAACGACGCACACGACTGCGCAGGCTGACTGCGTACGCCGCAGACAGTACGTCATCGACAATGTTACGACCTATGACGGGAGTGCTACCCGCGGCGTCCGTCACTGGCACGACGCACGGGCTGCGCAGGCTGACGCGCGACCGCGCGAGGCGTAACGTCACGACATGTACAACCACTGCCGGGAGGTCGCTAACCGCGCGCGCGGTCCGTCACGCGCGACGCACGGCTGCGCAGGCTGACGGCAGCGCCGCGAGGACGTACGTCACGACAATGTACGACCACTGACCGGGAGGTCGCTACCCGCGCGCGTCCGTCACGCGCGGCGACGCACGGCTGCGCAGGCTGACGCGCGCCGCGAGGAAGCGTACGTCACGACAAGTTGAACGCCTGACCGGGAGGTCGCTACCCGCGCGCGCGTCGGTCCGCACGACGACGCCGGCTGCGCAAGGCTGTACGCGCGCCGCGAGGAGACGTACGTCACGACAATGGTACGACCACTGAACCGGGAGGTCGCTACCGCGAGCGTCCCCGTCACGCAACGACCACGCACGGCTGCGCAGGCTGACGCGCGCCCGAAGACGTAACGTCACGAACAATTGTACGACCAAACTGACGCGGGAGGGTCGCTACCCGCGCGCGTCCGTGCACGGCACGGACGCACGGCTGCGCAGGCTGACGCGCGCCGCGAGGACGTACGTCACGACAATGTACGACCACTCCTAGCACTGACCGGGAGGTCGCTACCCGCGCAGCGTCGTCACGCGCGCGGCGACGTCACGGCTGCGCAGCGCTGGACGCGCGCCGCGAGGGACGTATACGTCACGACATGTAGGACCATGCACCGGGTGGTCACTACGACAACGCGCGCGTACCGTCACGCGCGGCGACGCACGGGCAGCGCAGGCTGAACGGCGCGCCGCGAGGACGTACGTCACGACAATGGTACGGGACCACTGACGCGGTGAGGTCGCACCCGCTGCGCGTCCGTCCACGCAACGACGCACCGGCTGCGCAGGTGCTGACGCACGCGCGCGGAGGACGTACGCTCACGAACATAGTACGACACTGACCGGGAGGTCGCTACCCACGCGCGCGTCGTCACGCGCGGCGACGCACGCCTGCGCAGGGGCTGACGCGCTGCCGCGAGGACTGTACGTTCACGACAATGTACGACACTGACGCGGGAGGTCGTTACCAGGCGCGCGCGTCCGTCACGCACGAACGCACGCTGCGGCAGGCTACGCACGCCGCGAAAAGACGTACGTCAACGAACAATGTACGACCACTGACCGGGAGTCGCTACCGAACGACACGTGTCGCTCCGTCACGCAGCGGCGACGAACGCAGCGACTGCGGCAGGCTGAACGCGCGCTGCGCGAGGACGTACGTCACGACAATGTACGACGCACTGACCGGGAGGTCGCTACCGCGCGCGTTTCCGTCACGCGAGCGACGCACGGCGCTGCGCAGGGCTGACGCGCCGCCGCGCCAGTACCACGTACGTCACGACAATGTAACGACCGCTGACCGGGAGGTCGCTACCTGCGCGCGTCCGTCACGCGCGGCGACGCCACGGCTGCGCAGCGCTGACGCGCGCGCGGAGGACAGTACGTCATCGACATGTACGCCAACCTGACACGGAGGTCGCTACGCCGCCGCGTCCGTCACGAGCACGACCACGGCTGCGCAGGCTGACGCTTCGCCGCGAGAACGTACGTCACTGACAATGTATCGGACGCAGCTGGACCGGGAGTTCGCTACCGCGCGCGTCGCGTCACGCGCGCGACGCACGGCTGCGCAGGCTGACGGCGCGCCGCGAGGACGTAACGTCACGACAAAATGTTACGACACTGACCGGGAGGTCGCTACACAAGTTACGATGTAGTTATTTTTTCAGTAGATGGGCGTCCTGAAGAAGAAGTGATAGATTTGGTCAGTGTTACGTTACGTATGTCCTGAGACGTACGGCACGACAATGTAACAGACCACTGACCGGGGGTGGGCGAGGCGTAGCGCAGGGGTATGTGAGGGTGCGGGGGGGGGTTGGGGGTTTGTGGTAACAGGAAGTCGTGTGAGCGTGGGTGTTCTTGTGTGAGCGGGGAATGGGGTCGTGTGAGTGCGTAGTGGGGAGGGTCACGCTCTTGCTGCGGACATGAGGGGAGGTGCAGTAATGCCACGTGTTTGTTTACGATGCGGCATGTAGCTATGTATATTAATTATGTCATAGATATATGTATGTGTATTATGTACTACGTGCGCCCGAGTGTGCGCGTGCGTGTGTGCGTGTATATATGTGTGCATGTGTGCGCGCGTGTGTGTGCGTGTGCGTGATCGCGTTTGGAGGCGTGCTCATGTATGTGTAAGTATATATGTATTCACTAGTAAGTTCCAAATGAGATATGACGCACCTTTATAGTCATTAGTCAAATAAACTCAGATAAGTAATTGAAGTTAGTTAGTGAACCATCTACTGTTGCTATGGCGACCGGAAACGTAGCATCTAAAACTTAATCTAATTTCCGTGTCTACACCCGACCATTGCTCTGTAGTCGCCGGCATTCGATAGTCACCTGATTTAGATTTGATTTAGATTTTAGATTGATATTAGATCATATGATGATGATGATTAGATAATATGATTTTAAATTAATTTGATTTTAGACGTTGACCGATTAGTCTCTTGATTTCGAGTATGAAACCATAACGTTGTTAAGGCACGCGTCTGTATAAGATGCGGTGAGAAAACCCGTGCGCGCGTGCGTGCATGAGAAAAACCCAGTTGCGTGCTCATCCCTCGTGTAAGCGTGCGCCGCCGTGGCGTGTTAGCTTTCGCGGACGCCATTAAATTCGGTATCATTCCGGTTTGTAATCGCTCGTAAACAACGTAATGATTGATGAATTGTAAACATAGCAGATGGATAGCGACTATTTCGTGGTATTCGCATGACGTTTTACACGTTCATGTAACATCGTGGCTGTCTCGATACCTCCAGGTAGGTCGTCGTCATCGGCGATCCGGGGGGAGGGGGTTATGTAATTCAATCATATAGTCATAGCGTTAAAATTTATCGTTGTAGCTTAGTTAATTAATTATTTGCGTTGGGAAATGCGACGTTGGTCACCAACAGATGTCTGCTAATCATTTCAGCACGGAGTACGGTCACCTATGTGCGCCACTGTAGTCTGTATGATGGTGTGGCGACGTAAAAATGCGTTGTTAGGTAATTCGTCAGTAACACGACCAATCTGGGGTCGTGTGCTCACCAATTCAGCATGTATAGAAGTCGATTACTTTATGTCAATATTATTTAAGATATATATATATATATTAATTATATATGATATATATATATATATATATATATATATATTCAACATATCTTACACTGGTAGCGTCTCACTCGCACTAGCATCATAGTCAGATACACTAGTCAAATCCCTGTCTAGGTTTATAATCAAAAATGTACTGATATGTTGATGAAATGGTATAAGATCTGTAACCTGTGCGTGTGTATGTCGTACGTGCACATTATTATTGGTTCGATGATGAAATATTTAATGTGTGGCTAGTGTTGTTAATTCAGTTTACTTTGAATTTCACATAATAAACAAGAATTCAAGAATTCCAATTTGAAGCGTTTTTCGATTAAAAAACAAACGCACAATTTGCATTAACAACTTACATGCATGTTATCGGGAGTACATGATATCAAGTGCCTTTTCGATGCATTTTGATGGTGTGTATTTCTGATGACACAATTGTTTATAAAAGAGAAATCCCACACAGTGTCCTGTCTGTTTTTTATTCAACATTCTTTTCCTTTTCTCTTCTTCTTCCAATTCATTCATTCTGTTGTTGTTGTGTTGGTTCTCTTCGTAGTGTTTGCGTGCGTGCGTGTGAGTGCGTGCGCGCGTAAGTGTTTATACATACACATATATAAAGTTTCCTTTTGCGGGAGAGATATGAAAATTTACAATTAATAATACGTACTATGCATTTTATTAGATCAGTCTTCAAACATATAATTCTTTACAAATGGTATTAATTTTACACGATTGTATAATATGGTCACACGTTAGGTAGAGTAATACTCATTAAAAATACAAACATGTCACCATCAGGTTGTATAACATATAAGAGGTTTCACGGCTTTCACAAGCAATCCTAGTTCAGCTTCCAATCTGGAAAGAAGCTGTAACAGTTGCATTCGTTGGGATTTCACATTGCTCCAGTTCACATGTGTACTGTGTGCTCGCGTTTTCACAGAGCCAAGCTGCTATTACATGTGAGTCTGACAGTTCGAGATATACTTTCTGCTTACATCTGTACGACATCACACTAAAATTATTATACATTGTCGGGTGTGGTTATAGTGTGTCTTCAGAGCCTAAGCTTCACTCACTTCAAATGTTACATTTGAATGATTTTATCTTTCGTGTGAGTTCTCATGTGTCTCTTCACAGAACCCGATTTAGTCCATGAGCCAGACCAGATATTGTACCACCTGGGGTGGCAAAATCCGCACTAATGTTTTTTTGAAAGGTCTATATCCATAGATGAAAAAAACCCATGAAGCAAGCCGAGACTCACAGCTTAATGGTAGAGAATTGCCAATTGTATATGTGCACTCGTGGTCGAGCGGCATGCACTAATTATGGGGTAGGGGAAATATAAATTGCAATATTTTGCAAGGAATGGACACTACAGTGACAAATGACCCTAAAATGTTGGTATTTTTGTCGCTCTACATTTTAATATCCATCATATGCAAATCTGTTGTGTATGTAGATCAGCAGAGGTCAAAAGGTCATGAAATTTGACCCCTGCTTAAAATCGGACCCTCTGTGCAGAAAATGCCTTACATAATCGTTACCAATGTTTATTGGTTGGTCTGAGTGTGTCTATTTGAAGCAAAGAGATGTAGAAGTTGATTTATAGTAAAAAAAAGTTTGGTTTATTTGCATTTACGGTATGGTATGCAACGAGTTTTGACATATTCTTAAAAAATGCCTTATTTTGGCGCTAAAATAGGCCAAAAATGTAAAAGTTGAATTTCTTGGAATTAGTTGGTGAAATTTAAAAACTAAACCTTTCAAATGGTAATAGACATATTCCTGATACAATTTATACTCCTTTTAATTGAATTTCAAATTAATTAGGTCACCAATGGTCTATTGCATGCATTTCTTATCATGTCCTATTTTAGCGCAAAAGCATGCAAAATTGTTACGTACACTACATATTCGGAACTCTTTTTACTGAATCAACTGCAGATACTAACATTATAAAATCAGTCACTTTCCATGTTCGTGTCGTAATTTAATCAGTAGTGTCTTGTTCTTTGGGTTTTGTAGGAAATGTTTCCATTGCTTTACTCGGTGTCCTGGTGCAAGTATCCTGAATGACATCCCAACCCGAGATCCTCGATTGACTCTCTCCGCATTCTTGATCGATTCGTCTCGGTAGACATCAAACACCATGTCTATTCGTCGGCAGGCTTTTCCTTCTCGTAAGGCTGCTAAAAGGATAGCTTCGGAGGCTTCACCAAACGACATGTTTTTGAACCCACCAGTTGTCTTTGTACCAGGGCCATACCATCTATCACACAAGCTGAGTTTGCTGGTATCGATTCTACTGGTGCCAAGTCTTTCTTTAGACGTTAATTACATCAAGCGTTATGTGTTAGCTAGCTTCACTAAACGACATGTTTTTTGAACACACCAGTAGTCTTTGTACCAGGGCCATACCATCTATTACACAAGCTGAGTTTGCTGGTATCGATTCTACTGGTGCCAATTAAGTCTTTCTTTAGACGTTTAGTCAGTGCTGCCTTGTTCGTCTTCCTCATGGTTCCTTCTGGATTTGCCAACGCCCATGGTATTGGCCCACGACGATGGGAGAGCACGTCTTGTTTGTTCGATCAGGATCATTTTGGCAAAAAGATTTCTATTTGCTTTCGTTATCACCTGACGTCCTTGTGTTTTGTATGTTTTCTTCACCGTTATGTCGTGAATGTTTTCAGCTTCTGCTTCTTCAAGGGCTCAAAGAAACCCCTCTTGGGCTCATCTCCCAACCTCTCTTCTCGGAAGAGTTCATAGGCAGCTGTGCCCTTATTCCTAGCCTCCAATAGATAACTAAATATGGGTCCAGGTGCAGCTGTGCCAGTTGATAGACTGACTATGTCAGAGTGGACACGGAATGGGTTGATCCAGTTGGACTCAAGCAGGTCTACCAATAAAGTGATATCCTTTTCATCCTTGTTTATCCTGGTTTGGCTCAGATCAGGGTGCCTGAAGGCAGAGTTACCAACTCCAACAGAATCTCGCAATAATCTTAAGAATGAGCTTCTGTATTCCGCAGTGAGGTAATGTCGGCTGATGGCCCCTGGCTTAAGACTAAAGCCTTTGGTTCGGCCTGGCGTCTGAGTGTCTTTGTTTACTGTCTCTTCGACTACTTGATCCACAGGAATCCTCCCGAATGTATTGTCTGAGCCAAGTTGGACAGAAAACCTGCCACTCTTGAGGAATGCCAGTGCATCCGGATGTTCCGTCACCGCATGTTTGACATCTCCGCATAGTAGCTTGACATATACCGCGCAAAATTCTGTTTGTCATAGGCGAAGCACCACGGAATCATGTCGTGAATTGCAGAGAGGTGCAACGACTAATTCCCCTCTCGAGAACTTCGCAACAGGTTGAGTATATTGTCTATTATGTCAAAGTAAGACATCCAAATTGATGCCAAGTCCCCTGCACTTGTCTCTGGTACTCCACGAAGTGATCTGCCAAAGTTATAAACACCGGATGATGAAGCGTTGCAGTGAAGGTCTCCTGGCCTGTGTCTTGGGAAAACTCATCGACCATCCCAGTAAAATCAAGGTTGCTTCCCTTGGACGCCTGCCATTCTTCAAATCCCATCTATGCAAGCCGTTGTAAAGCCTCATACAAAAGTTTGTGAAACCGGACTGCACGGTTGTACCGACAGCCATCAAGGACACTCTCAACAGACCCTTCTGCAATGAATAAATTGGTCATTGATTGGGGGGATGACCCACCTGCTCCGGAGACTGTGATGGAACTNGAAAGATAATGCATGACGACGTAGGTATAATGCTAGGGTTATCTTATAATAAATTAGAATTTTCTTGGGGAAATTATTCAATTAGTTCTGAGTGCCAAGCCCACGTCTTAATAATTAAGAACTGTCAGTGTTACTAACTTACTTGTAACATGGCATGCATAGCCTAAGCTGCGCTCTCTCTCTCTCTCTCTCTCTCTCTCTTTTTTAAGCTCGACACTAGCGCCGACCAACGGCAAATATCTGTATAGATAATTTAATTCGACGCTGTGAGGAAATGAGACATCACAACGCCGCGTTGCAGAGAAAATAATGAGACTGAAACAGTTGTCATTTTTAATTGAATAACTGCATTTATTTTGTATGTATGTATGTACATATATTTATCGTATATCGTGACCTTTCTCGGCGGCGCCGACGCACGGCTGCGCAAGCTGACGCGCGCCGCGAGGACGTACGTCACGACAATGTACGACCACTGACCGGGAGGTCGCTACCCGCGCGCGTCCGTCACGCGCGACGACGCACGGCTGCGCAGGCTGACGCGCGCCGCGAGGACGTACGTCACGACAATGTACGACCACTGACCGGGAGGTCGCTACCCGCGCGCGTCCGTCACGCGCGACGCACGGCTTGCGCAGGCTCAGACGCGCGCCGCGAGGAATCGTACGTCACGACAAATGTACGACACTGACCGGGAGGTCGCTACACCCACCCCGCCGCGCGTGCCGTCACGCGCGAGCACGGCTGCGCAGTGCTGACGCGCGCCGCGGGACGTACGTCAGAACAATGTACGAACCACTGCCGACGGGAGTCGCTACCCGCAGCCGCGTGCCGTCAACGCCCGACGCACGGCTGCGCAGAGCTGACGCGCGCCCGACGAGGACGTACGTCACGACAATGTTACGACCACGACCGGAGTTCCGGCTACGCCCGCGCGCAGTCCGTCCGCGCGCGACGCAGCGGCTGCGCGGCAGGCCTGACCGCGCGCCGCCGAGCGACGTACCGTCAGCAACAATGTAGCGACACTGACCGGGAGGTCGCTACTTCCTCCGCGCGCGTCCGGTCCACGCGCGGCGACAGCCACGGCTTACGCAGGCTGACGCGACCGCCGCGACAGGACGTACGTCACGACAATGGTCGAACCATGACCGGAGTTCCGCTACGCCGCTGCGCGTCCGTCACGCGCGACGCACGGCTGCGCAGGCTGACGCGCGCCGCGAGGAGATGACGTACTCACGACAATGTACGACCACTGACGCTGGGAGGTCGCTACCCGCCGCGTCCGTCACGCGCGACCGCAACGCTGCGCAGGCTGACGCGCATGCCGCGAGGCACGTAGTCACGACAATGTACGACGCACTGACGGCGGGAGGTCGCTAACCCGCGCGCGTCCGTCACGCGCGGCGACGCACGGCTGCGCGCAGGCTGACGCACGCCGCGAGGACGTACGCACGAAACAGATGTAACGACCACTGACCGGAGGTCGCTACCCGCAGCGCCGTCCGTCACGCGCGGCGACGCAGCGCTCGCAGGCTGACGCACGCCGCCGAGGACGTCCGTCACGACAATGTAGCGACCATGACGGGAGGTCGCTACCGCAACGCGTCGTCACGCGCGACCGACCGCACGCTACGCAGGCTGACCGCCCGCGCCGCGAGGAGGCGTACGTCACGACAATTACGACCAGCTGGACGACGGAGGCTTCGCTAGCAGCGCCAGCCGTCCGTCAGCGCGCGAACGCAGGCTGCGCAGGCTACGCGCGCCGCGAGGACGTACGTCAAGACAATGTACGACCGACTCGACGCGGGAGGTCGCTACCCGCGGCGCGTACGTCACGGCGCGACGCCGGCTGCCGCAGGCTGAACGCAGCGCGTCGCGCGCGGACCGTACGTCAGCGAACAATGTTATCGCCACTGACGCGGGATGTCGCTACCAGCGCGCGTAACGTCAGCGCGCGACGGCACGGCTGCGCAGGCTGACGCGCGCGCGCGAGGACCGTAAGTCACGACAATGTACCGACCCACTGACCGCGGGAGGTCGCTTACCCCGCGCGCGTGCCGTCAGCGCGCGACGCACGCTGCCGCACGGCTGACAGGCGCGCCCGCGAGGACGTACGTCGACGACAATGTACGACCACTGACCGGGAGGTGCGCTACCGCGCGCGTCGTCACGCACGACCAGGCGGCTGCGAGGTGACGCGGCGCCGCGAGAACGTAAACGTCACGGACAATGCTACGACCCACTGCCGGGGTCCGCTAACCCCGCGCGTCGTTCCGTCACGCGCAGCGAACGCAACAGGCTGCGCAGGCCTGACGCCGCGCCGCAGGACCTACGTCCACGACAATTGTACCACCACTGACCGGAAGGTCGCTACCGGCGCGTACGTCACGCACGGCTGACGCACGGCTGCGCAGGCGACGCGCGCCGCCGCGAGGACGTACGTCACAACAATGTACGACCACTGACGCGGGAGGTCGCTACCCCCAGCGTCCGTCAGCGCGCGGCGACCCACGGCTACGCAGGCTGACCGCAACGCGCGCGAGACGTACCGTCACGACAATGTACGACCACTCGACCGGGAGGTCGCTGCCGCGCGCGCGTCGTCACGCGCGACGCACGGCTGCGCAGGCTGACGCGGCCGCCGGCGAGGACCGTACTCACGACAGATGTTACGACCACTGACCGGGGGTCGCTACCGCCGCCGCGTCGTCACGCGCGACGCCACGGCTGGCAGGCTGACGCGCAGCCCGACGAGGACGTACGTCACGACAATGTACGCGACTGGACCGGGAGGTCGCTTACCCCGCTGCGCAGTCGTCACGCGCGGGCCGAATCGCGACGCTGCGACAGGCTGACGCAACAGGCCGCGAGGACGCTACGTCACGACAAATGTAACGACACTGACAGCGGGAGGTCGCTACCCCCGCGCGTCCGTTTCACGGCGCGACGCCGCACGCTCACAGGCTGACGACCACGCCGCGAGGACGTACGTCACGCACAATGTACGACCAACTGACCGGGAGGTCGCTACCCGCGCGCGTGTCCGTCACGCCACAGGACGCACGGCTTGCGCAAGGCTGACGCACGCCGCGAGGCACGTACGTCACGACAATGTAGCGACCACCTGACCGGCCGGGTCGCTACCCGGCGCGTCCGTCACGCCCGACGAGCGCAACGGCTGCGCAGGCTGACGCACGCCGCGAGGACGTAGCGTCACGACAATGTACGACCACTGACGCGGGAGGTCGCTACCCGCGCGCGTCCGTCACGCGGCGCGACGCACGGCTCTGCGCAGGCTGACAGCGCGGCCGCCGAGACGTACGTCACAGCACAATGTACGACACTGACCGGGAGAGGTCGCTAACCCGCGCGCGTCCGTCACGCGCGGCGACGCACGGCTCGCAGGCTGAGCGCGCCGCGAGGACGTACGTCAGCGAACAATGTCAGACCACTTGACCGGGGAGGTCGCTACCCCCGCGCGCGTCCGTCCACGCGCGACGCGACGACTTGCGCGTGCCTGAGCGCGCCGCCGCGAGGACGTACGTACACGACAATGTCGAACCGACTGACCGGGAGGTCGCTAGCCCGCGCGCGTCCGTCACGGATCGGACGCACGGCTGCGCAAGCTGACGGCGCGCCGCGAGGACGGTACGTTCATGACAATGTACGACACTGACGCGGGAGGCGCTACCCGCGCGCGTACCGTCACAGCCGCGGCGACGCAGCCGCGGCTGCGCTGCAGGCTGACGCAGCGCGGCGAGGACGTAACGTCACGACAATGTACGACCACTGACGCGGGAGGTCGCTACCCGCGCGCGTCCGTCACGCGCGGCGACGCACGGCTGACCCGCGCCAAGGGGCTGACGGCACTGCCGCGAGGACGTACGTCACGACAATGTACGACCACTTGCACGGGAGGTCGCTACCCGCAAGGCGTCCGTCACGCGCGACGACGCACGGCTAGCGCAGGCTGACGCGCGGCCGCGAGGGACGTACGTCACGACAATGTACGACCACTGACCGGGAGGTCCGCTACCCGCCGCGTACCGTCACGCCGCGACGCACGGCTTGCGCAAAAAAAAAAAAAAGAGCTGACGCGCGCCGCGAGGACGTACGTCACGACAATGTAGCGACCACTTGACCGGAGGTCGCTACCCGCGCGCGTCCGTCACGCGCGACGCACGGCTGCGCCAGGCTGACGCGCGACCGCGAGGAGTCACGTCACGACAATGTACGACCAACTGACGCGGCGAGGTCGCTACCCGCGCGCGTCCGACCGTCACGCGCGACGCACGGGCTGCGCAGGCTGACGCGCGCCGGCGAGGACGTACGTCACGACAATGTAACGACCACTGACGCGGGAGGTGCTACGCCCGCGCGTGCCGTCACGCGCGCGACGCACGGCTGCGCAGGCTGGCGCGCCGCGAGGACGTACCGTCACGACAATGTACGCCCACTGACCGGGAGGTCGCTACGCCCGCGCGCGTGCCGTCACGCACGAACGCATCAGGCCTGCGCAAGCTGAGCGCGCGCGCGAGGGACGTACGTCAGACAATGTACGACCACTGACCGGAGAGGTTCGGCTACCGCGCAGCGTCCGTCACGCGCAAGCGACGGCACGCTGCGCAGGCTGACGGCGCGCCGCGAGGTACGTCAGTCCACACAATGTACGACCATTGCTGACCGGGAGGTCCGCTACCCCGCGCGCGTCGCGGTCCACGCACGGCGAGCGCAACGGCCTGCGGCAGGCTGACAGCGCGCCGCGAGGACGTACGTCACAACAATGTACGACCACTGACCGGGAGGTCGCTTACGGCCCGCGCAGTCGTCACGGCGGCCGACGCACGGCTACGGCAGGCTGACGGCGCGCCGCGAGGACGTACGTTAGGCGACAATGTACGACCACTGATGACACGGGAGGTCCGCTACCCGCGCGCGTGTTCCCGCCACGCGCGACGCAGGGCTGCGCCAGGGCTGACAGCGCGCCCGCGAGGACGTACGTCCACGACAATGTACGACCACTGACCGGGAGGTCGCTACCCGCGGCGCGTCGTGCACGCGCGACGCCGGCTGCGCAGGCTGACGCCGCGGCCGCGAGGACGTACGTCCAGGGGGCGACAATGTACGACCACTGACGCGGAGGTCGCACCGCGCGCGTACCGTACAACGCGGGCACGCAACGCTGCGCAGGCTGACGCACGCCGCGAGGACGTACGTCACGACAATGTACGACCACTGACGCGGGAGGTCGCTAACCACGCGCGCCGTCCGTCACGCGGCAGGCGACGACCACTGGCTGCAACAGGACTGACGCACGCCGCGAGGACGTACGTCAGCGACAATGTACGACCACTGACCGGGAGGTCGCTAGCCGCGGCGTCCGTCACGCAACAGACGCAAGCGGCTGCGCCGGCTGACGCACGCCGCGAGGACGTACGTTCCAGCGACAAATGTACGACCACTGACCGGGAGGTCGCTACTCGCGCCGTCCGTCACTGCAGCGACGACGCACGGGCTGCGCAGGCTGACAGCAACGCCGCGAGCGAGCGTACGTCACGACAATGTACGACCACTGACGGCGGGAGGTCGCTACGCGCGCGCGTCGTCCGCACGGACTGCACGGCTGCGCAGGCGACCGGCACGCCGGCGAGACGTACGTCACGACAAATGTAGGAACTGAACCGGGAGGTCGGCTACCCGCGCGCGTTCCGTCACGCGCGACGCAGCGGCGGCGCAGCTGACAGCACAGCCGCGAGGACGTACGTCACGACAATGTACGACCACTGACCGGGAGGTCGCTACCCGCGCGCGTACCGTCAACGGAAATTCGCGACGAAACGCACGGTCTGCGCAGTGCTGACGCGCCGCCGCGAGGACGTACAGT
Source organism: Priapulus caudatus (assembly GCF_000485595.1). NCBI lineage: Eukaryota > Metazoa > Priapulida > Priapulimorpha > Priapulimorphida > Priapulidae > Priapulus > Priapulus caudatus. The sequence continues at coordinate 81,108 of NW_014578382.1, forward strand.
CACGACAATGTACGACCACTGACGGGAGGTCGCCTACCGCGCGCAGTCCGTCCAGCGCGGACGCACGCTGCGACAGGGCTGACCGCGCCGCGAGGACGTACGTCAGCGACAATGTAGCGAGCCACTGAACTCGGGAGGTCCTAACCCGCGCGGCGTTGTCCGTCACGCACCGCGACGACGCACCGGCTGCGCAGCGCTGGACGCACGCACGCGAGACGTACGTCACGACAATGTACGACCACTGACCTGCGGGAGGTTCGCTACACCCCGCGCGCGTTCCTCACGCGCGAACGACCACGGCCTTACGCAGGCATGAACAGCAGAGTAAGAATATGGCGCTAGGCGGCAGCAGGCGGCGAAAGAAGCAAAGGACCGTACGCTGTGTCACCGGCGCGGAAACCATGTAGCAGGGTGTCTTGGAGGGAGGAGGGGGTCGCAGTCGGGATCACAGGCAATCACCACTGACCGGGAGGTCGCTACACTAAGTTACGATGTAGTTATTTTTTCACGTAGATTGCGTTCCTGAAGCAAGAAGTTTATTTGGTCAGTGTTAGTACGTGTTCCTGA
>NW_014578383.1:0-13208 GCF_000485595.1 Priapulus caudatus
TCCAACAGCACAGCAATTCACTCCAACAGCACAGCAATTCACTGGGTCTCTCTGGAAAAACATTGAATCAGGCAGTTTCGTTGTTATGCCACCTCGAGGAAGTGAAACGCATCTCCGGCTGGGCAACTACAACAGCTCGCAACAGCCTATTGCCGTATGCTAGTCGCACTCAGTAATGAGTGCCTGGCCCAGAGAAGTCTCGATCTCTGGAAGTGGAACACGTTACTGTCTACATTTTGAAAATGTTCTATGCAAGTCTCTCACGTGCACCTGGAGTTCTTCGCGCACTCCCTGGACGTTTATTCCGCACGGACTGTCCAGTATAAAAGTAGAAGGAACGTACCCTGGGTACGGTCCGGTATACCGGAACGTACCCTGGTACTATCTAATATGCCGGACCATACCTCGCCTACTCCACTAACGAGTCTAAGGAGTCGCCTACGCCTACTCCCTAATCCTATCAAATAGTGACCAGGGTACGTTCCGGTATACCGGACCGTACCTAGGGTACGTTCCGGTAGTACCCTGGCCTGGGGGACATAGACCCTATGAGCTACACTTACAGTAGGCCTAACTAACAATAACATTGACATTGTTAATGTTATGCTACTGTTAGTGTTACTGTTACTGTTAGTGTTAGTGTTACTGTTCGTAGCGCATCACGTCAATGCTTTGATACGCTGTACGTATGAGATTACGTAGTTAACCACTTGGTTTTTCACTTGTAAATGCATATGAACTTTTAAAGCAGTATCATAGATATGTGATAAGAGCATGACCTGCTGGCAATAAACTAGGAAACCGGAGATTATAAACTCAAAGTTATCCTACATGTTAATGAACGGCGAAGTTCGTCCGCTAACAGTTCGGATGCTCTATACAGAGTACAAGAGGGCGTATTTTTGAAATCTGGCGTAGATTGGCTCCAATCTCCCTAGAAGATGGCTGCTATTCACTTCGTTTTAAAGTAACAAGGCAAGAACCCAGTCTAACTTGGTCGAAACGAGGCGATCGCAGCGTGACACATTTTGTACAATGGCTGATGCATTGGGAGATGAGTGGTGGTTAACGAATGACGGTACAATACACTCGTATTAAGCGCTTACAACTAATTAAATGCTACAGATAGCGAGTTAGGATTGAGCAGCTTAAGATTACATTCACGTGCACTGCAAAGCGTCAATGAGCTTTTCACTATAACGAGTAGGAACAAGTTGAAGTTGCATATCATATATGTAAGGCCGATGAAAGTTGATGTCATGGTTCTCGTCAGCGCCCGCATCAAATTTACTCGCGCACCTAATAAAAGTTCAACAGCTCATCGCTGAACGAAATTCGCGCCGCATCAAAAGTCGGCCCATACTGAAATTCCCGCGCCTCAAAAATCAACAATCTACCAGTCAGGCACTACATGTATGGAAGACAAACAGTAAAAATTTGAGTAAAAACTGTCAACAAAGAAGTTATGACATTTTTCAATCTTATTTTGCATATGTAGCAGACACTGATACCCTCACTAAGTTCTATTGGTTTGTAGATGAAAGATGAATGTTGATCTAAATCCCTCATCAAAATCTCAACAATGCCTGACGAGAACCATTAAATCAACTTTCATCGGCCTAACTAAGAGTAAGAGTAAGAATCAAGATTATAAATATAAGTCTGTACTGTAGATACAATAATGTAACCCAAACCCAAGAGGATAGGGATATCTATTGGGTTTGGGTTACATTATTGTATTTAATAAGTCTGCTACGTACAGTCACACTGGTCACTGCACTTGGAACGGGCGCAAATCCACTTTAGGCACCTTAGGCTTAAGCCCGGCGCACACGTGAGTTATTTTACTCAAGTAAAATGACGCATGAGTCAAATTACTCAACGAAAATCCGCCACTCACGTGTGCGCCGGGCATTATGTATCACGAAGTGATGCACAGAAATCTGTGTATCATCAACTGATGCACAGACTTTCCGTATATCAAGGAATGATGCAAAAACCCTAACCCTAACCCTAAGTCATAAAGTATAACCTTAGCCCTTAGGTATCACGAAGTGTGTTAAGGATACTCTCCACGTTGTGCATGAAATTTCATCGATTTTTCGTTTTCAACTTTATTCGATGGCTAACACTATGTCAGGGCTCGAATTAACCGACGGCACCGACGGCAATTGCCGTGGCTGCCCCTATCAATCGCCGTACTGCCCCTGAAAATTCAACCCGACCGACGGCAGTGACCTGCCTTGCCCTTTTCTGTAATTGCCGTCGGTGCCTCTGGCTAGATTGGTTCGCGGCCGCACTGTTTGTCGCAGAGCGTGTACATTGTCTAGCAGAGCGTGAGGCCGGATACCAGTCTACCCTTCGGCAAAAACAATAACGTGGCTGCCCGTGGTTGAACACGAATATTTAAATGCTGCACGTGGACTCGGCCCGCGCGCGATTTAAAGCGCGGTAAACGACGCTCGCGCAAGAATGGCCAGCTTGTACGGTGTGTAGCTTGCTAGTTAGTGCAGTAAATTTAGAGAAATTTTAGTAGAATTCATACGATGACACAAGGTTTTTCATAACAATGGTCTGGGTCTGGGCTAGTGAAAGTTAGGTCAGGGCTAGTGGTTTTCCTCAGTTACTAGCCCGATGGTCTAGTGAAATAAAAAGTTAATGTTGAACCCTGTTACTGTACTTCGATCCATTAGCAGAGGGGGTACAGGGGTCGGTGTTACGGTGTTAACTTACATGGGGGCGGAAGACGATGTACATGTGGGCGGGAGACGGTCTGTACATACACGGTAAAATTTTTATTAATTTGTTATGAGTTTTCCTTTATTTTACAAAAGTGCCTTGGTGCCCTTCTCAAATTGTGAGAGTTGCCTTGATGCCTTTTAAAATTGCCTTGGTGCCCATCCATTTTAGAGAAGATTCAAGGCAATTTCTCACATGCCCCCAAAAAATTGCCTTGCCCCTCTCGTCGCTTAATTCGAGGCCTGCACTATGTGCCACCTGTGTACATGCTAATTTCGTCATATAACGGTACATGTGAACTGTCAGAGCGTTTTTGCTTGCTCGCGTACATGTGTAGTAAGCAGCGGCTGACGTCATTATGACGTCAGAGACATGATACAACCACGATATTTACTAAGCCGGTATCATTAAGCGTCAACCCTGCTACAGCTGTCATTACATGTATTCATGTACATTCATGTACATCTGCTAGTGATCCAACAAGTATCCCACGCCCAAAATAGTTCTAACACCTCGCAACACACCTTACTATAGTGTGGTACATCGCGTGCGTTTGTTGACATATTAGCTTTGTGACGTCAGGATGAGCGGAGTTCGAGCGTTCTGCGATGGTAACCTCGAAATTTCTCAGAATTTCTCAAGGTCCATGGAACATTTTACCAATTTAGTGGTGTCAGTTAGTCATGGATATGTCGCAGTAAGTACTAACAATAGATATATCACATACGTTCACCCATTTTGCACACTCATTGTGAAAAATAGAAAAACGCTGATTTCTCCGTTTCGATTTCTGACATAGTAGCCGATGTATAAATGGATATTTCTCTGTGATTACAACTCGGATTAATTTAATTTTACACTCGTTTTAATGGTAACATATTGTGGTAAAAAAGCGCGTCAGGGATTGTTATTATATTAAGTGCCATACTTTATTAGTTATGCCTCTTTATTCGCTAAAATTTTCTATTTTAACACACAACTTGATTTTTAAGCAGTTTTTTTCGAGTTTTCTCGGTAAATATGAAAATTAAAGAAAAATCCTGACGCGCTATTTTGGTCCATATTGTGCTTAACATGTGGCAAAAATTTTGTATCCTCACTCTTTCTGGTAGTTGAGAAATATCCAAAATACCATTTTTAGTATTTACATAAAAATTCAAAATTTGTGTGGTAACATAATTAGGTGCTGGAAATTTCATGGAATTTTTTGGCTTGAGCATAGAGATATATCTTCTCTATAAATAAAACAAGTGATTGATTTGATTCATTCGCCAATAAACGTTTAATCTTCATTAGAGCAATACCCGTGCACAACGTGGAGAGTATCCTTAAGCTTAGGGTTAGGGTTAGGGTTACTGATTAGGGTTAGGGTTACTGTTAGGGTTAGGGTTAGGGTTTTTGCATCATTCCTTGATATACGGAAAGTCTGTGCATCAGTTGATGATACACAGAAATCTGTGCATCAGTTGATGATACACAGAAATCTGTGCATCACTTCGTGATACCTAAGGTGCCTAAAGTGGATTTGCACCCTTGCAACGTCTCAATAAAAAAAGGGTAAATAAACACGAAATGTATTTACTACCAAAGTCATGTTTCTCTACTTTCTTTTACCTATTAGTATTACTATTAGTATTATTGCCGATAACTTCCTGTAAATGCCGTTCAAATGCTCCTCTCATCTGCAACACACGACTACACCGCACGCACGCACGCTGCTGTGCGCAAACAACACATAACACACAGTAACACACTATTAAGTATTGTTGTTGTTGTTGTTGTGATTCGTATCTCCTTCTTCACGAGTACGTGGTCTGACTGGTATAGCTTGTTTCTTTGTAGCTATAGTCTCTCGCACGGTGTTATCTCGTTGTATAGTTAAAAACCGCCGGAACGAGACAAGTTGCGCCAAGCTTGTACTGATGTTCTTTAAGCATTGTGTGGCTCGTTCTGATGCGGTTGACTTTGCATTCAGTTGCTCTATCTGTATTGCTGCGCACGCTTTTAACTGTGACTGAGGGCTTGTTCTGGTAATAGGTTCTTCCTGTTTGCGATATATCCCATATTACTACCCTACCCTACAAAGAGACAAGCTATACCAGTGAGACCACGTACTCGTGAAGAAGGAGATACGAATCACAACAACAACAACAACAACAATACTTAATAATGTGTTACTGTGTGTTATGTGTTGTTTGTGCACAGCAGCGTGCGTGCGACCGATGTTGCCATTTCCGTATAACTGCTTTCCTGATCTCTCCTTTTGCCTCTGACAGAGACAGGGGTGTCCGCTAACTCGTTCGCTAACATTCCCGCATGACCAGCAACCCTGCAAATGTCGACGTCAATTTCCTTGTCATAGAGCTGTTTTACACGTTCAAGGATGTCCGTAGTGAGCGATGTAAAGTTGTTATCCTGGGTCGAATTTGATACTGTCAGGGTGGCACTTTGACAGTCTGAGAAGATTCTAATGCCTGCAATGTGGTGTGTAGTGGAGTAGTTTACGGTTAAGTCAACTGCCAAGTAAATTGCATAGAGTTCTCCATGGTAACTACTACTTTTCTTGGACACAGCTTTCCTGATAGAGGTTGGTTGACTGTCCATTCCGTTCGCGTAGATAATGGCAGATGCTCCACACAGGCCAAGATTACCGAGTGCTGATCCGTCAGTAAAGGCGATGATCCAGTTATGGGTCTCGCTGATCTGTTGTTGTGTGATATTCCTGGCCTCGGAGGCTTGTAAGTTGTATGGATGTTCTGGTCTTACTGTTTCCTAGTGTTTGCCAGGTGTTGGTGGCTCTTATAACGATGGATGAGTGCATACGTTCCGTCAGATACACTGGTTCGTGATCGACCTGCCTCGGGTCGAACTCTCTGCACAAGTCTTTCATGGCCATTTTCATCTGGTGCAGCGGCGTGAGGATACGGTGGTCCATGTAGCTCCTGTCATCCCGGTGCTGCAGCACCATGGACCTAAGATGGTTGGTGTGTGGCTTCCTATGGATGCGTATAAATTCCTGTGCCAGTATCTCCTCGTAGCTTATTCTGAGCGGTGGTACGTGGGTCATCACCTCCAGAGCAGATGCGGGTGTCGAATTTAGGGTCTCTGATGCCCTGAGGAGTGCAATCTGCTATACCCTCTCCAGTTTCCGAATTTGGTCTTCGGAAGCACAGCACCAAAATGGGTATGCAAATTCGAGTAGGGGGCGGATACAAGCCTTGTATAGGGAGGCCCCTATTTCCATCTTTAGGCCCCCAATATTGGCCATCAGTGCACTGATTTTGGTTAGTGCCCCCATTGCTCTCCTTGCTGTGTTATCCGTGTGTGTCACGAATGTCAGATGTTGGTCTAACGTGACCCCTAGGCAAACTTTCTCACCGACTTGTTTAAGTGTTCTGCCTTCCACTTTGATGTTGATTACCAGTCTTGATGTTGAGAAGTCCAGTCTCTTTAGTGAAACAGATGACCTCTGTTTTGGTGACATTGATGTTAAGTCTCCATTTCTTGTTCCACTCCAGGATCTGAATGACTTTTTCCTGCATGTCCTGTTCTGCCTCGGAAATATCGAGGTTCTTGGTCCACGCGAACAGGTCATCGGCATATGATACTCGTTTTGGTATAGCTATTGTCATTTCCCTGATGAAGATGATTTAAAGTATCGGGGAGATAACTGATCCTGGAAGTACACCCAGATCGGTGGCGATCCACGTCGATTGGAAGGAGTTGATGAGGTTCCTTGCCTTACGCCCCTTGAGGTAGTTCGCCACATACAGTAGCATATGGCCTCTGATTCCTGCTGTCCAAAGTTTGTGGATTACCCCTACGTGCCACACGCTGTCAAAAGCCCCCTCCAGGTCAACAAATGTAGCCACCGTGTGTTCGTTTCTCTTGAAGCCCTCTAGAATGTCCAAAGCAAACGTAAGGATCGCTTGTGTGATATTCCGGTTGCGTCGATATGCAAACTGTAGAGGGTCCATTAGTCCGTTTGCTTCAAGATGCCATACCAGACGACGACAGATGATACGTTCCATCAGTGTTCCCACCACGCTTGTCAAGCTGAGAGGTCGGCTTGCTTTTTCTACGTGGTAATCCGTTTTCCCGGGTTTAGGTATATAAATCCTGTTCTCCTCCTTCCACATGTCTGGTACTATGTGATCTTTCCAGCAGATCTGGAAAAGTGTGTGGAGTGCTTCGCGAGTCATATCCCCCGCCTCCGAGATCTTTCGGGGCAGCACTGCAACTGGCCCTGATGCCGACTGTATTTTCATCATCTTTATAGCTGTATTGACTTCATCGATGTTGAGGTCTGTGTTGTATATATCTGCTGTGTTGGCAGCATTGTGTTCCTCCGTTATGACCTGCTCTGTTTCGGTGTTGATTTTATCAAACCAGTCCTTGTCAAAGCTGTCTTGTGGTACATGTGTTCTAAGTATATGAACATCCCGCATCCTGTTTGAGATTTCCTCATCGTCAAAGGTGTATTTCTCGTTGTTTAGTCGGAGTGGTTGTACAACTGATGTGTTGTTCTCTTTGATGATATTATTGATCTTTTGCCACATATTTCCCCCTGACAGAGTGATCTCCTCGCTGATTTTTTCGCTCCATGAACTTAGCGACTGCTTCTTGTGCACGTTTCCAGTTTTTTGGGTCTCTCCGTTTCCTGTACCGGTTTCTGGCCACTTTACATTTCCTAAGAAGTGCTTTGACAGTGTGTAACGCCTCTATACGGGTACAGGGGGCTAAAATGATAAAAGATGAGAAGAACACAATTAATTGGTTGTGAAAATGGCGTCAGCATGTGGAATGGCCACTTTTATTACTCTCATAATTGTCGCCATGACCAAAACATTCATAATCATACAGAGTAATAAATATACAAACAGTCATGAACCTCAAAGTAACAAGAACTTGTTCATGCTTTAGTCTTAAATTGACCAATAAATCAAACTAATGACATAAACCACAAATCTTTTCATATGCTAGTCTTCCTCCTAAGTTCTATTCACGACACAAGGTCTTAATGCTTCTATATATGCATTCGTAATAAAAGTCTTATTCCTCAACTAATCCGATAATAAACCGATTTAAATTTCAGTGTGAACGCAGCTCACATTCTAATAATACATATCAAATCACTGTGGTTATCACATATCACAATCACATATCAAATCACATATCAAATCAAATTACTATCTATTCACCATGTATCATATACAGTAACTCGCGTTATATCCATGTTATCATACATGCATGGCTATAATTATAGAGAGTGGGATGCATGTGATTCAACCATTACAACCTATAAAATAATGAACATTTACTGAAGTTTAAAAACCTACCTTATTATATACCTGTTACTTTTAAACTACCTTCAATATCTCCATCACTAATCATAAACCAATTACTATGTGAACACATAAGTAAGTAGTAACACTACAGTAACACAACTACAGTACGCAAGTACAACTACATACTACTGCATACTACACACTACGCAACTACATACGCAGTACAACTACATCCTACCTACACTACACAACAGTAATACTATCTACACTACAACTCCGTTCTGAATGTATTTCTCTCTCAAATTATCTCTTACTTGTGAAATAACATATCAATCATAATCTCAAAAGTGTCACTCATAAACATTCTTATAGCAAATCATTCATTATATAAAAGAAGCTTACCTAAAATGATAAAAGATGAGAAGAACACAATTAATTGGTTGTGAAAATGGCGTCAGCATGTGGAATGGCCACAATCACACCCTACTTACACCTAATTACCCTAATCACAACTCATTGTTCTCTCATCTCGAGTCTCTGGACTCTTCCATTTTCCCGGTGGGTTAGGTTATTTTCCAATTGCATTAAATACAACAAAAATGGGGGGGGGCATAATCAAACAGACAAAACAAACAAGTCTGTCTGATCAGGATTACAAGTGTCTGTCATAAATGGCTTAGAGTGTGAGCATACTTTTTTCCTCTTTATAGTAGAGTTTGCGCAGTAATTATGATTGAGTCTGTAAACGACCTACATGCGTCCTCCGCCGGAGTGTCAGCTGTGATAGCTGTAAGCCAATTCTCCATTTTGGTGTCGATGCTGGCTTTCCAATCCTGCCAATCGGTCTTTTCCAAATCCCATCTGGTCTTTGTTGGTTCCCTGGGCTTCTCGTATTGCAGTATTATTGGCGAGTGGTCCGAGTTCACTACTATCTGGTCGTCGACGTGCCACTTGCCAGGACAACGTTCTCCTCGACTAAGAGTGACGTCCGGGCCACTGCTGTGACCGCCGAAGATCCTCGTTGGTGTGCCGTCATTCAGAATACTGAAGCCGTGTGTCACAGCAATAATTTCCAGCTGTTTCCCAAGTGTCCAAGCTATCCCAAATTTGTTTCCATTGTCCCATTGGTCCCATCATGCATTGAAGCCCCCAGTCAAGATGATGGGTGTGCTCTGTGGCATACTGTCTATGACGCTTTCCAGTAGCACTAGGTCTTCTCTGTTACCTGGTTGTATGTATACTGATGCCACGAGTATTCACTGATTGGAAATACAGGTTTCAATCCATATTGCCTCAAGATCGTCCACTTCGATGTCAAATCTGTGCACCGCCTTGATGTTTTTGCTAACAAGTATGGCCACCCTTCCTCTGTTGTTTCTTTTCCGGTTTTTCCAGAAATGGGTGAAGTTCTTTACTTTCGGTGTGTCATCTGTGTTCCATGTTTCTGACAAACATAGAATATCCAGTTTGCTAGTAGCAGCGTAGTTTTCTATGTACCGCTTCGATGTTGATATTGCTCTGGTGTTTAGCTGGAGTAGTCTCATGTTGTTCAGAAAAATAGTAACGATGAAAATCACGGTTGTTGTCCTTATACCTGCTACTTGCTTCATAGTTGTGATAGGAAGCAATTTCACATCATACACTCTGCGAATAGATCTGACTTGAAGATTCTGTTTTATTGTCAGAAAGTTCTTACATTTCGCCGAGTCTGCAAAATGTTCTTCGTTGCAGTTTACGCAATGTATAGGTGCGTCACAGGGTCCACTTTCCCTATCGTGTTGACTTCCGCATCTAATGCAGGCCGCGTTGAGTCTGCAGCTCCTAACTATATGTCCATACGTCTGATACCTGTAACACCTGATTACTTTATTAGCCCTTTTTGGTTAACACGGCAAGTTGTTACCACACAGTTCAACACCCGCGCCTAGAGTCTGTGTTGCCGTGGAGCTTCTGCGGAAACATACACTTAATTACTACGGGCAGTGGTTTGGTGGTATGTCGGTTCCGGAATTGTTTTATTAACTCTGTTTCCTTGTATCTACACTCAAGTGCTTCTACTATCTCTCTGTCCGTGAGCTTGGTCTCAACGTTCCTTGCCACAACCGTGTTGAGCAGTGTTCTACTTGCTGGTTTATGTGGCTGTACATGTCTGGCGAGTCAAATGCTCCCTCTGGCCACCTATCTAGAGCAGTCCTTTCGTCCTCTTCCGTGTGCAGATGTAGACAAATACCTCCTGCAGGAAGCAGGTATGCGTGATATACTCCTAATGTTGGTTTATGTTTGTTTACCTCAGCCAAAATGCTCTTTGAGTGTTGGTACTTATGTATGTTGTCAATTACAACAATATATTTGCTATCTTTATCAAATCCCGGATCGGATTGGTCACCGATGTTGATGATTGGGATATCCGCTAATGATGGTATACCTGTGTTACCTGATAGACTGACCAAGTTGACAGGTGTAGCAGTCTGTACGTTGTTATGTTTATTGTCTGTACTGTTATCACTAGGGTGTGCCGACACTGACTTGGCCGCTGTGAGTCGGCTTGAAAGTTCAACTCTAAGTGTTGTCGATGTTTGTATGTCACTAAGTTGACAAAACAAGCACTTATATGGTAAGTGCTTTTCCAAGTTTGTGTATTTATTCAGTTCCCTGACAGTAATACCTGCACGTAAAGTGTGGTGCCACCATTGATTGCACTGGTCACATATTGCACTTGTGTGCAGTCATCAATTGTTACTGTGCAGGGGCAATTTCCCTTGTCCGTGTCTGTAACTGCTATTGGGGTTGGTGCTCCACGCTTAGTGAATTTACTTGCCTGTTGCACTATGTTGGATTTAGCAGTCACTTTACTCTCTGGTGTTATGTCAGGTTTGTTTTTGGCTGGTTTTGGGCTGAAGAATTTGGGGTTTGGTTTACGATTTCGTCTAGTAGTGAAATCCGGAGATGCCATTCGCTAACAGTATACAGTTAGTAGTTGGGTGATATTTGCTCCCTGTTGATTGTATAGATGCGCGTATCCACAGTGGCACGAAACGAGGCTGCAGCCTACACTGACTACCGAGTCCCATTTGAGCCGTAGTATCTTGGTGTTGGCTCCGAAATGTCAATATATTCAAATTATGCAGATTACCTGACCTGATTACCAAGGTAAGTTATGTTGGACTTATGAAATAACCAGTTAACTTTGCAAATAACTTGGTTTGTAAGACGTGAAAAATTTAAGCCGCCATCTTGCTCGAAACCGGACTTCCGTCGATCGAAGTTTATTATATGTGTTGTTTGTGCACAGCAGCGTGCGTGCGGTGTAGTGGTGTGTTGCAGAGGAGCATTTGAGTGGCATTTACAGGAAGTTATCGGCGATAATAGGTGAAAGAGAGTAGAGAAACATTAAGACTGGTAGTAAATACATTTCTTGTTTATTTACCATTATTTTCTTTTATTGAGACGGTGCAATTAAGTGCTTGTGAGTGAAAAGCTCATTGAAAAGCTTTCTGCCATTCTGGCTGTCAGTGTTACCTTGGAGTAATTATTTCAGAATGATTACTCCAATGTGTTACTAACGCTGTAAGGGTCTATGTCCCCCGGGGTACTGCCGGAACGTACCCTGGTACTATCTAATATGCCGGACCGTACCTCGCCTACTTCACTAGCGAGTCTAGGGAGTCGCATACGCCTATTCCCTAACCCTAACCCGAACCCGAACCCTAACCCTAACCCTAACCCTAATCCTAACCATATCAAAAAGTGACCATGGTAGGTTCCGGTATACCGGACCGTACCCAGGGTACGTTCCGGCAGTACCCTGGGGGACATAGACCCTATGAACGTTACTAACACAGACTCGGCCACACAATCACACCGTCACACACACCAATCGCATCGTTGAACTCATAGATATCTACTAGATATCTATAGCCTATATAGTATAGGTGTATACAGTAGGTATCTATGGTGACTTTGCATAGCCATGTAGTTATTCAACTTATTCAGTTATTGTGATACTAGTAATACAATTGAGTTTATGATTATGTAGTCATAAGTAGCTGTCTCGGTACGACCATGATAGTACTTTAGTAGTATATTGAAAAGCGTATTCATTTTAATATTGGAAAAAATGTCATTTTGCAGAGCCATCAACACACTGTGAGAGTTTAGAGCAACCAAAGGAAAAGCCAGCAAAGTTAAAAGGTGGTATTGGTGATAAAAAGTTGAAGAGGAAAAAGGCTACAACAAGCACTGTCAGTGTGGGAAATGTGGGCAGTGGTGTGCTGACGCTAGCTCAGAAGAAAGAGCTGCACCATGAAAAAATAGATAAGAGTCGGACTAAGCGGTCGAAGCTTACTGCAAAAAACGAATCCAAGACGCAAGTGGGAACGGCAGGTGTATTAGAAGCTGAGCCATGGGAACTGAAGGACAAGCCAAAAAAGAAGAAAAAGAGAAAGAAGAAGGTATATTTTAAAATAGTCAACATATACTTGTATTAAATTAACAGAATTGAACAGATGTCAAAGTCTTCATAAGGTTGTCTACAATTACAGTTGCAGCTAGACGTGCTCGTACACATTAGCTAGGCTAGCTTATGGATACAAACCAAAGGAGTGAGAAAGAAAGAACCAGAGCAAGATTAACTGAAGGAAAGAAAGAGGAAGAGAGAAAGACACGAGTGTCTGGAGGGAAGGTGAGAAACAGCAGGGGGATGTGAAGAGAAGAGCTAGTCATGTAATGTCCTTCTTAATTCATTTTCTAGAAGATATCTGACGATCTTGCGGATAAGCCTCCCTCAGCACCATCTGCTGCAGATTTGCTACAGTTCATTAAAAGCCAGTCGGAAGGCACGCTGTCTACCATTGAAGCAGAGGAGGTGGAGCTACAAGGTTTGTTTATAAATTATGCCACTGCAGTTTCTACCAGAAGTTGATTCTCATATACTATCTAAATACCATCTGAAAAACAAACTGTCATTATTTGTATTATTAAATCAATAATCCCTTTGTGCATGACTAATAACTAGACAAACTGCAGCCGGATAAACGCGCGAAGCGCGAACAGCGCCACACTGGCGCCATCTATGGACAACTCGCTGCCCTATATTAGAATACTTTTCACGAGGCCTTTCAGGTATAGGATAAAGCCGTAGAATCGGTCAATTCAGCAGTTCTGGCCATTGCAGAAGTCTTT
>NW_014578383.1:14928-27300 GCF_000485595.1 Priapulus caudatus
CTGTTCACGTCCCAAATGTCTACCCTCTGTGTCCCCTACTAAAATTACGGACTTCGCTGGCAGCTATGGATCCGTGCGCCGGCCAATTCATTCGGCGCACGGATCCATAGCTGCCAGCGCTGCATACTGTCGTAGGACGTTCCCGCGGTCGCGTGCGCCTTGCCGCGGAAATGCGCGCAAGATCTGCGCTTAGCGCTTTGGATTAACACCTCCTTTCGGCAACGCTTTTCTAGTATCCCGTCTCATCTTGATATTATGTTGGAGACAGGTGGTGCAGGTTGTATTGGAAAGAAGCATTTATGGCATTAAAAAGGACGTGTCTGCAGTGTTATAGGATTGTGATGATAATATAATGATCTATTCTTAAATGCTTTTGTACGAGGTTATTATTATTTAATCTTTAACAATATAACTATTGTATGTTGAATTTGTGTTATTCAGATGAACATGTTGGACCTTGTAAAGAAGTTGGCGAAGACATTCCCCAGTTCCTTAACAGGTTGCTACCAGACTGGTGTCGCCACCTAGTGGAGCTTGGGAGCACTCAAGCATCGCCGGTGCTTCTCATCGTGTGTATATCAGCCATCAGAGCGGTGGCGGTGAGGAGGTGAGTAATTGACGCATCTGTGTCAATAGTAGCTGTAGGGGCTTAGACTTGGGAATGCTGCCAAAGACTAGTGGCAGTGTTCCAGTAGCTGTGGGTACTTCACTCAACAAACCAGAGTTAACAGATAACGTAAATGCTAGGCAAGGGAAATGCGAATAGTATCCATTATAGACATCTGTCTGTTCTATAGAGGTGACTGCTACCATAGGTTTGTCTCTAGTTTGGCAATGTGGTTTCTTTAGAAAAGTTTGACTGTCATAGCAAGTTTTGTAAATGTGACAAGGCTTCATGATAGGGTGACTGCCACTGAATTAGAAGTTGCAGCAGTATAGAAGACTTGTTATTATCGTTATAGTCTTAAAGTGATTACGTCACCGTAAATAGTAAAAGTAAAGAAAATATTTCCACTTTGTCACAAAATGTAAGTAATTCTGTTTACTTTTTATGGTTAAATTGCTGCATTATACTTCGTATTTTACTATATAATATTGTTCAATATAAACATACACTCGTGACTCATACATAGCCCATAGCAAGCAATTAATTAATGTCAGGATCATATTTATCAAATCGTCCAGGTTTTTTAAAATTTTTAGCTAGTTGAGAAACAATCTTATCGGGTAACAATTTGACGATACGTTTAGTCCCGTTAGTACATACTTTTAATATACGTTTTTTTTTTTACAAATATACACCATAGAAAATTCTTGACGTAGTCAATTTAACCACTCTGTCTTCTCACTAAAAGAAGTCATGGTTTAATGTTTACATATTTGTGACAGAGCGATTCAAGATGTTCTAAAGTTGCAGAAAGGGATGCAGATAGGAAAACTCTTTGCCAAGCATTTTTCGGTAAGGTTTATGTGTATCATTGTGAGACCTCACACAATTTTTGGTTTTTGAATTAATTATAAGAGTAGTAACATTACACATATCATAGTGTAGTAATTTATATAAAATTTAATATGGCAGTTTTATACTGCTCCGGGTTGAAAAACTAATGTGATTTTGTGACAATTTTAATTATTGTTATATCGCCCTGTTGCTTCTACCTGTTGTGATTTTATACCTTAAATTAGGAGCAATTAAGGATAGCTGTTTGTTACTCGTCAGGTAACAGACCAGGCAAAGTTCCTCCAGAAAACTGTGGTCCCTATTGGACTCGGAACTCCAAATCGGATTCATAAACTCCTGGAAGAAGGTGACCATTTACACGATATGATATGTTACTTAACCTTTAATCTATTATGTTAAGACTTGGTATTATAATACATAAATAAATGCCATCATCTGGAATGAATAGAATGTTTTCATCAAAGACATACTATTTTGCCAAATGTGTACGTGTGGCTGGTGTGTTTCCAATCATCTTAGGAATTTCAAATCTGTGTAAGAGTTCTGATATACATATATTGTGTTGATAGTACTAACCTTATACATGAGAAATTCCTTAAAAACTGATTTATAATTAGCCAGCATACAATCTAGTATTGTTAAATCACAGAAATGTGCTACATTTTGAATAGCATAAATCAGAAAGTAGGTCGTACCAAATGCAATCAATTCAGTGCAGTTTTCACTATGTGTGTGAATGTGCGTGTGTGTGCGTGCGTGCGTGCGTGCGTGTGTGCGTGCGTGCGTGCGTGCATGTGCGTGTGTGTACATGTGAGTGTGCATGAGTGTGCATGTGTGTACATGTGAGTGTGCCAGAGATGCCAACCACTACGATTTATCCGTATTTTATACGAATTTATATTCCCATTTTTTTTTATTTATTGTAATTTTTGACCCGCAGAATGCAGGAAATTGCATCTCAGAATCAAAAATCTTTCCGGGGGCATGCCGGACCTCCCTAGCAAACTCGGGTCACTACGTGACCCTCGAACTACTAATTTGATGGCCAGAAACTACAGATTGCTTTAAATATGTGTTGGCATCTCTGGTGTGCATGCATGTACATGTGCGTGTGCGTGTGTGTACATGTGAGTGTGCATGCGTGTACATGTGCAGGGGCGGATCCAGAGGGTTTGGGTGACCAGTTTCCATAGTTCTAGTCACAGCTAGGGGTGTCCGGGGGCATGCCCCCCGGGAATTTAAAAAAAAAGAAGCTATATTTGGTGCATTCTGGTGAATTTTGAGGGTCAATTCTGAAGATACCCAGCCTGTGACCGGTTTCTGGAAACCGGTGCAAACCGGCCTAAATCCGCGCCTGATGTGAGTGTGCATGCATGTACATGTGAGTGTGCGGGTGAGTGAGAGTGTGTGCGTGTGCGTGTGCGAGTATTTGCGTGTTTGCTTGTGTTTCCACGATTATTGTGGGTTAATACCTCACTCTCTCTCTGCTCCCGACACAGATGCACTGTGGAAGGGTCAGCTTCGCTACATCGTGCTAGACTGGACGTATCGTGACGACAAACTGCAGCGGCTGTCCGACCAGAAGCTTGTGAGACGAGACCTGTTCACTCTGATGCATCGACACCTGATTCCACTAGTGAGGAATTCCTGCTGCAGATTCTCTCTCGTCTGATCCATAGAGCGGTGGCTTTGCGCTGAGAATTCATAATGAACAAGAGCAAACCTCCGCCACAGCGTAACAGTCCCCCCCCCATCTTGCTGGTACACCCAATATAGAGTTGGATGGCATTTTCAGAAATTTAGAAAAAAAATATCCAGATTTTTTTTTAATGAATTTTGAATGCGTCCGAAGTCCTACCCACCAAAAATATATAAAAAAAAAAAATCCTGGATCCAGATCCGGATCCGGATCACCACCAAAATCTAATCGATTGGTTCTTGGCCCAAGACCAACTCGTCCAAAAAATGCCATCAAAATCCGTCTGTGGCAGAGGTAATTATGGGAATAAATTACTCTTCATGATCAGTGATACTTCGGGTGCAAGCTTGGATATTTGGTTTCAGGGGGGAGGGGGAAGTAATGTTGGGCTATATGGCTATATGGATCTTGAGGTGGGAGTTTGAATAGCGGTTTGATGTAAATAGCAGCGATTGGCATCGTGTTCTATAATGTATAGTTTATTGCATCTAATATTAATTTTTTACCCGCATACAAATAGTTTTACTTAAAAGTCGTAACTTCCTTTAGGTGGTTTAACATTGTTTTTGTATAATGGCATCAAAAGTGAATAAAACTATTCACACACTCTTGTCAGTATAGCTATCAGTAGCACCAAATGTTAAAACACTCTTGAAACAACTCAACTCATGTTTCTTTCTAGTTTCTCGTGGTATGCACAATACTCTTGGCAGATTTCCCTAAAAAGCCTATTGTTTGTAAAAAATGTCAGTCCTGGTGGTTCAATAAAATGTTACTTGTTTTATAAAAATGGTAAAATCTGTTGTTCATTCAAGGTTTGAATTATTTAGGATTCTGACATCGTTTTCACAAAAGTATTTGCAAGTAAATGTTCATTATACGCGCAAAAGTGGCATTACTGCTTTAGAAATAATGGCACGTTATAAGTAGCAAAGACAACATTTTCTCTCTTCCCTTTCCCCTCCAAAAATAAATAAATATGAAATAAATACATAAAAATAAACATGTATATATATATATATATATATATATTAAGGATTCATCGGTGAGTAAAAGAAGAGACGCAATGGCGCGCGTTAAAGCATCCTATAGTACATTGCTCACGCTGCATGGGTGGCTGACCGCAGTTTAGAACGTGAAGGTGACATTAGATTATTGACTTAAGTCAGCCATGAGCGACTCGATCATTCTCTAGCATCGTAAGGTTCCTTCCGCCAATTATGAAATAAAAAGGCAATGCAACGAAGTGAGCTAACGCAAATACCAAGGGAAAGAGAGAAAGAAAGAGAGCGAGCGAGCGAGAAATAGAGTGTGTGCGAGAGAGAGAGAGAGAGAAAGAGGGCATGCAGTGGTCTGCCACATGTCCCTTGTTATACTAATGCACATGAATAGGGCGCAGCCATTTCGCCGACGTGTCGCCCAAAAGAAATGACGTAGGGGCGCGAGTTAAGGGCGCCGAGTTATACCGGATATTGATCTAATGTATAATTATGATATATATATATATACAGAAATACATTGGATCATTATCTAGTAATTCTATAATAAATAAAAATATATACCTACATATACATTTATAGCTTCAGATACGACAGTATACGTTTCTCCCCGCAGTCTGTAACTACTATTAGCACGGAATACTAGTGTATTGTATGGGAATCAATCACGTCTACTAAGCACTTGAAGCAGTATAAGATCGATGACGGGCGCTTGACGGAGTAGCGGAATAGCTCGCGCCGATTCTGAGAACAAACATGCAGAGCAACTCGCTATCAAGCCAGCACGCATTAGTGGACTTGCAGGTTACCCGTGACAACGCCAGCGCGCACCTATTGAGCAGTGTGACAGGTGTCACGGCGAGAGCGATCAGTGGCCATTAATCACGATCAGGGAGCGCGTAATTGAACGCTGGGAGGAAGGCGATGTCTTCCGCTGACGGAAGCAGCGATGCTGCTGCGTGACGTCACAACATGCTAGGAGCAACAACACAACCTGATAGGAAGCCACCTGATAGGAGCAAAGACAGAATCTTTTAGGGAGCGGTCTGATAGGAGCAACAACAGAACCTGATGGATAGCGACCTGATTGGAGTGTATACCCTCGCACACACAGCTTCGCTCGTCGCCCGAGTGTGTGTGTGGGCATATGACGATGTCTTGTGAGGGCAGCCAGACGTGAGAGCATCCAGACGTGAGAGCAGCCAGACGTGAGGGAAAGTTACTGGTATGCAGGGAATCCCAGCAGTACTGATGATCACGATCTATGCGCAGGTAAGATCTGTGCAGATAGATACATGCATAGATAGATGGATAGATGGATGGATGGATCTATGGATAGATGGATGGATGGATGGGTGGATGGATGGGTGGATGGATGGATGGGTGGATGGATTGATGGATGTGTTTATGTATGTAGGTATTGATGGATAAATGGATGGATGAAAGGATAGATGAACGGACGCACGGATAGACGGACGGGCAGGCGGGTGGGGGGTAGTCGGTCAGACGGACGAATATATTATACATATATATATGGCGAGAGAAATAGCGACTCTCGCACGTAATTCGCTAAGCATGGAACCATGAATACATATTCGGGGAACCCTAGATAGACTGGCATAGACTAAGGCCAACGCGTGCCCTCAATAAAACTATTTATTATATATATCTATAGATTGATAGATAGATAGAAAGATAGATAGCTAGAAAGAAAGAAAGAAAGATAGATAGATAGGTAGATAGATAGATGGATAGATAGATATCTAGAGAGATAGATAGACGTGATGCGGCCATGATGCCGAGGCGCGCCGAGGATTGACACTTTGTGTCTTCCAATCACAGCCTACGCCGCACCAGTCGTTTATATTTCTACTATAAGTAAGAATATATCAGTATAAGGCTTTTCAGTCACCCTCTTTGCATTCACCCTCTTTGCGTTCACCCTCTTCGATATGGCAAGACCGCATCGCCTCGAAACGATGAGTGGTATGTATAACTGCATATGCTATGAACTCTTGTTATAGCATATTCTCGCTTCTCCTTTCATATTACCAGAAGTAGATAATAGAGAATAATAGTTACCTATTATCTACTTCTGATATTACCTAGTGGAGGAACAATAAAGGTTTAACTATGTAACCTCTGTTTCAACCAAGTGATGGTTGTTAGGGATATAATATGATATATAGCAGAGTAATGAATCACGAAGGTTCAGATATATGCCTCTCATTCTCACTGTTGTTACTGGAGTTACGACATACAACGATGTGCGAACAAGCAAGTCTAAGTATGCGTCTCTTTCATAGCGATTATTAAGCGAATAACGGTATACGGCGGTATATGAACGAGGCAGTTCAAATACGCCTATCCTTTCTCACCATAGCAGTATGCAACTGTATATAGCGGCGTAGGAACACGAAAGTTCCAATCTGCTTCTCCGTTCTCACCTCAGCAGCATTCGATGCACGAGTACCATGCATAGTGTAGTGTAGTCAGTGTGTTATGGTTTACTTACTGCATGCAATCTTTTATGTACGCACGATTTATGACAGTAAGATCTATACAACACTTTACGGTAATAATAAACATCCGGTCTTAGAGCCGGTGTGATGAGCAGAAAACGACGAGTTTAGTTGAGTGTTTAAAGGGAAGAGCCCACAACACTATATACAAAGCATGGTAATAACAAGTTCGAATATGCTTATCTTTTCCCGCCGCGTTAGCGATCTCAACATGAGCATCCACGGCTGAGTGTTCCCGGAGCGTCATCTATCCAGTAACAATGGGCGGCACGTGTTCGTCTGCTGCCGAGGCACCGGTGACGGAGACAGACAAGCGCGTCTGCTGCGTGGTGACCGAGCAGGAGCGCAGACTGCTGCGCAAGACGTGGCGATACATGACCAACCAATACGATCTGATGGAGCTCGGCTGTGAAGTGTTTCTCATGATTTTCGAACTGAATCCAGAGGCGAAGAAGATGTTTCCGTGCCGCGATGTCGAAGGCGAAGAGTTACTCACCAACCACGACTTTAAGGGGCACGCCTCCAGGTATAGAGATCAAAGCGAGGAAGAGTGAAAGGAGAGAGAGAGAGAGAGAGAGAGAGAGAGAGAGAGAGAGAGAGAGAGAGAGAGAGAGAGAGAGAGAGAGAGAGAGAGAGAGAGAGAGAGGAGAGAGAGAGAGATTTTGTTCAGCAGACAGCCAGCTTTTGTTCTTGTCTATATATATTATATTATTTATATTATAATATATTATATTATATTATATTAATATTATCATTATATTATATTATATTAGTATTATATTATATTATATTAATTATATTATATTATATTATAATATTAATTAACTATTAATGGCTTTATCCTGTAATCTATCATCTATTTAGGTTCATGCAGGCGGTGGGTGCGGCCATTGATCACCTGGACGATCTACAGCTGGAGTTGGAGCCGTTGCTATGCACGCTGGGAAGGACGCACGCCAACTATCGAAATCGCGGATTCGTGCCGCATTTTTTCGACGAGTTCACGGCGGCCATGATACAGACGTGGCAGAAAAAACTCGGGCGGAAATTCACGCCGGATGTCCGTGCTGCGTGGTTGACGATGCTGTCGTTCGTCGCCGCGGCCATGAAGAGCGGTTATAATGAATATAGTGCCCAGTATAGTAGATACTGATCAAGCCACGGAAGAGATCGACGACTGAATGACATATCATATATGCAAGTAGTCAATTAAAAAATTTCTGCATTATAATGCCACGGCATTAACGGCGACAGAGTAATTCGGTAAGGTCTCTATAGGCTTCTTCGTACTCTCATTGTACTCCAGCCTTGACACCAGTAACTATAATTTATATATATATATCTACGCGCTGATATCGGAAAAGAAATTCGACTGAGTATTAAGTTCTGTATTTAATGTTTACAATCCGTGTGGAATGCCTTACATGCGACGCTATATATATATGCGTATGCATCGGTACAATTATAAATAACTATTATTACGCACTGAGTAGGGGAAACCCGGGGCAAAGCGGAACACGGGGGCAAAGTGGAATTGTCTTCAGGCAGATCTATGTGATGCCCACCTTTCTATGCGTGACTGTTTTCATTAGAAGCCTCAGTTGATGATGCATCGTTTTGATGACGCCCATTTGCATGAATGCCAGGTATTACATTTTTTGGACAAAAGTCTGTTTTTTTATGTGTTTGAAATAATATTTTTTTAGAAATGAATCATCTGCTAAATCAAACTGTGATCTTGTTGGAATTCTTATGTAGCTATTTTTGTTGAATCTAAGGCCTATGGTGCCATAAATGCATGATGACATCTTTGATGTAGTTGGTCCTGCAGCAGCCGTAACGCGCACATGTACTAGAAAACCTTATCATCGTGTTCGCGGCGCGAGCAAATGGATGGGAGGCAAAGACGTGCGGAACCAGGGTTTCACTTGCCCCCGCGGCATACTTTGATAAGGCCTAAATGTATATCATTATTATCAGATGTAGTTGTATTATGATCTGAACTATAGTACTCACAGTAGCAGGGTAGGCCCTATGTCTGTCTTGGCATCATTTTTAAACACCTAACTCGTAACATTGGGCATAACTGTGTTCTTCCCTAGACATTTAATTATTGAAATTAACTCGTCCCTATAAATCGGCCGATATTTTCTTTCATATTTAGGCAAAATCGGTATCGCACAACTATGAATTTGCTGTTCAGAAGTTCCAGACACCTGAAAGAGGACGCAAACATTTTGAGTCACAATTACTAATGGAGTAAAATGACATTCCACCTCTGCCCCATGAACAGGTTTCACTTTGGCCGGGGAGTCTGCGGCAAAATAAAATATTTATAGAATTTATAATTTTGTATAATTTTCAATAAAGTAAATTTTTATAACATGAACACTTTGTTTTGTACGCGCCTTTAGTTTTTGTCCTTAAGGCCAAAGGATTAGAGCCAAATTCACTTTCGTCTCGCTGCTTTCACAGCTCGTTTGGCCAACGCAAATATTTTCGGTCCACTTTGCCCCGGGTTCCCCTATATTTCCATACTTGAATTTTAGAACGCTTTTATACAAAAGGTTCACATTTAACTGTATAATTTTTTAAAATGTGTTCTATAATAATGGACCTATATGTTACCTTATATGCCATTCCTAACTGCTACATATGAAACAATATATTGGATGATTTTTTTTATCTGCGTTTGCATTTTGGAACCAAGGTGTAGGCCTATAGGAAGGTTTACCTAATAAAATGTAATTCTGAAATCTCTCTCTTAAAATCGGGGAGCCACCCCAAGACCTTGGTGAGCTCTGTGTGTAGCATCAGGTCGCGTTCGTTCAATCTGTCGCGAAATTAAAAGTTGACTTCCACTTGACAGGAGCCTAGCTAACCCGTTTTACCTGGGGGTGGCAACATCAAATGACCCCTTGTCCCCAACACCACTGCTAGCTATGGCCCTATACTACTCGTGTATTTGAATTACAGAATGTACGCGTTCAAGAAGGTTTGTATTACGAACAAACCAAAATAAAGATAGTCCGTTAAAATCAAAATGGCGAATGTCGGTAGGCCTAGTGTCCGGTTACTGTAGCATAGGCGCTACAAATCGTTTGTAGGTAGCGATTTGACAACTATCAAGTTCGATAGATTAGAGCTGTCCAACTTCGTCATTTATGATTTTGCCGCTGTGAAACCAGAAATATAAAGTTTTACTTATCAATTAGCAACTGTGTTAGTGAACATATTGGCTATGATATTGCTCACTATATTGATGAATTTTATTAACCAAAATAAATTCATATATTATTATTATGAGTTGGTATATTTCAGCAAGCCGAATCTGTTACGGTTGGTGTTATTATTTATGTGACGAGTCTCATAGCTATGATGGAGCGCACATGTAAAGAGATTTAATAAGGGACTATAGATGGGTAAATATCAAACACTTATGACGTTTGACTGACAAATTTATTTTACATTAACTTTCTAATCCTCCAATCTGACCAGTAAAATATGAACAGAATTGACCTGTTTATATCTTTATGTTTCTGTTCTCGTATTCTTACTCTATTCCTGTGTTTGTCGGATTAACACCGTGCAGATGCAGTAGATGTCGCCACTAGCTGCGCGGACAAGAAGCTCTGTATTTCGATGCGTAAAGTGTATTGCGTACACCGAGTTTCTACGAATAGAGTTTCTAAGAAGTACGTAGGCAAAGCTCGTAGGTGCGATTCATCAACGCAGCGTAGCACCTGCGTACGCATATGTTGATGAATTCCAGTGTAAATCCACTACGCCATCGTAGCTGCTGGATGTTGAGAGGCGTGCCTAGCATAAACCAATCACACTGTGCGACACATACCATATCAACCAAACTGACGTCTCCCTTGTATGTAAACCATATGGCTCTAGCTCTGTCTACGGGAGTGCTGGGGGATGTGATAGTTGTCCTCATTTTCGTTTGTAAGATTGCGTTCAACACTCGATGAAAGCAGCGACACGTACACTTGCGGGCGTGCGTGCGTGTGCACGTACACGTGCGTGCGGGCGTATGTACGTACACGTGCGTGCGTGCGTGCGTGCGTGCGTGCGTGTGCACGTACACCTGCGTGCGTGCGTGCGTGCATGTGCACGTGTGCGTGCGTATTTTATGCACGTACACGAGCGTGCGTGTGTACGTACACGTGCGTGTGCGTGTGCGTGCGTGCGTGTGTACGAACACGTGCGTACGTGCGTTCGTGCGTGCGTGCATGTGCACGTGTGCGTGCGTGCGTGTGTGTGCACGTACACGTCATGTACGTGCGTGTGCACGTAAAAGTGCGTGCGTGTGCACGTAAAAGTGCGTGCGTGTGCACGTACAAGTCCTTGCGTGTGCACGTACACGTACGGCTAACTACGAACTCGCTTATAACGAAAACTCTGTATGAAATATATGTTTATTTATACGCAAGATTTAATATAATATAATGGCTAGTGGTGAGTTTTTTATTCATATTTTTTTTCGATACGCTTTTTGTCTATTTTTCAAATAGCCTCTAGGTGGCGCTTTCAGCGAGTGCCTTAGTCTGTGTCACTTGTGCGAGGATAGGGTGATTCCAAACTATCATTGGACGGGTGCGTGGGTGGGAGGGTTGTTTAATTCATTGATGGATGGATGGATGGAAGGAAGGATGGATGGATAGATGGATAAATGGATGAATTTCGTTATTGGTGGATATGTGGAGAGGTAAACGGCAAGAAGCACATACATTAAACGTTTTTGTTGTTGAACATTCAAAACATTTGCCATAAAAAACATTCGCATTAAAAAGCTTTCCCATAAATATTTAGTAGGCCTGCCATCAGCAAATAAATACATTTATTTCGGAACTCTCAAATGTTTCCCAATAGGCTACGGTTAAATAATATGAACCCCGGGTAATCCGAGTTTTTGCCCCGCAGGACAAAAGAATAGTTAAATGGGAATCTGGTACAGTGATTCGATTATGAAAGGTATACAAGCACACTAACAATGGTTTGATAGTTTTACTCTGTACATAACAGACAATTCATTTTTTATTTACAAAGCCTAGTTAGTTTGGCCTAAACACTCTTACATAGGATACGAACGGGACGCTAGTATGACGACCAATGTCGCTAATAAAAAGCTTTTATTCACTATTAGCCGCTGTTCTTTTTCAATTATATCATCGCACTCGTGTCACCTAATAGGAGAAGGAAATGAGTTTGCGAAGTAACTAACTTAACACATTACCCCGAATTTTGTATCACAATTTTCAATTCTTCAGGTACTTATGATTTCATACAATCTTCAAGCTGTTCAATCATCCATTCATAACTACCTGATTCATTTATATTGCTTTCTATTTATTTAGAGGATTGCCAACTGTATTACGACAATAAAAAGGTGGTAAGCGGTGGTAGACCTTAGTGGAACATCCTCGGTTACGATATACGTTCCTACTGTAATGTATAGCTATCAGCGATTCGATATAATTATTACGTAGTCTATAGTTAAACCTCGCGCAAAGGTGTCACCTCGAATTTTGCTGTTTGCCGCGCCTGTTTTAGGTCAGAGACAGACACACACACACACACACACACACACACACACACACACACACACACACACACACACACACACACACACACACACACACACACACACACACACACACACACACACACACACACACACAC
>NW_014578383.1:27310-32310 GCF_000485595.1 Priapulus caudatus
ATCATCTACAGTCAATCGTCTACAGTAAACCACACTACAGTAAACCACACTACAGTAAACCACACTACAGTAAACCACACTACAGTAAACCACACTACAGTAAATCATCTACAGTCAATCATCTACAGTCAATCACCTACAGTCAATCAGCTACAGTTAATCACCTACAGTCACTCATCTACAGTCAATCATCTACAGTCAATCACCTACAGTCAATCACCTACAGTCAATCATCTACAGAAAATCATCTGCAGTCAATCACCTACAGTCAATCACCTACAGTCAATCAACTACAGTCAATCACCTACAGTCAATAACCTACAGTCAATCACCTACAGTCAATCACCTACAGTCAATCATCTGCAGTCAATCATCTATAGTCTATCATCTACAGTCAATCACCTACAGTCAATCACCTACAGTCAATCACCTACAGTCAATCGCTTACAGTCAATCACCTACAGTCAATCATCTGCAGTCAATCATCTACAGTCTATCATCTACAGTAAATCATCTACAGTCAATCATCTACAGTCAATCACCTACAATAAATCATCTACAGTCAATCACCTACAGTCAATCATCTACAGTCAATCAGCTACAGTCAATCACCTACAGTCAATCACCTACAGTCAATCACCTACAGTCAATCACCTACAGTCAATCATCTGCAGTCAATCATCTACAGTCAGTCATCTACAGTCAATCACCTACAGTAAATCACCTACAGTCAATCACCTACAGTCAATCACCTACAGTCAATCATCTGCAGTCAATCATCTACAGTCTATCATCTACAGTAAATCACCTACAGTCAATCATCTACAGTCAATCACCTACAGTAAATCCTCTACAGTCAATCACCTACAGTCAATCAGCTACAGTCAATCACCATTTTGCGCGCGCGGGTGTGCGATGGAGCAGGGATATATAAAATAATTTGGATCGCAATATAAAATATTATTAATAACTGTGTGGCAGAGCGCCCGTCGGATTAAAATATCGTCGTGTGTTTGTTCGACTGTGTTGACACAGAGAACCTTATTATTCCGTGTTCAATCACATTTTCGTCTATATTTATTTTACATTATTATTCCGTGTTTCAGTTTTATGCGTGCGGCGCGCGCGTTCGTTACACGTATAGCACTGTTTGACCTAATTCGTATTTCAATGATCTACCCTCTGTCATGGTTGCAAACGTGCACCCTGCTTGTATATGTAATATTTAGAGTGTGGGATGTCGGTGTGTTTCGGATAGAGCGCGTGCATTATCTCGCGACGCGTCTTCCATGACAAATTTGACAAATGTCAGACGGATTGACGTGCGTAACGATACACACAGCGCTATTATGTCGTGTGGGACGTGACGGAGAGGAGAGGGGGGGGGGAGAAGAAAAATGGACGGATGACGTACGTTTACGGATGACGCCTATAACTACGTCACGTCATCCGCCGTACGTCTGAAATTGCCACGTCACACCCGTAAACACGCACGCACACACGCATGCATCCTGTACGCACGCACGCACACACACACACGCACATATATACGAACGTATATGCACACGCACACACGCTCACACACACACGCACACACGCATACGCACACACACGTACACACGCACACGCACGCACGCACATACACGCACGCACGCACACACACGCACGCACGCACGCACGCACGCACACACACACACACACACACACACATACACACACACACAAACACACACATACACACAGTGTTTTCGTAGCCTGCCCTCGGGGCGTTCTTGGTGGGAGTTGCGGGACATGCTTCACTGATTCCTAGACAGCGCTCCACGGAACACAGGCCCAGCGTGGAGGTGGGATTTCCTTCACTCAGCGAAGATGGAGCAGAGCGTGCGCAGTGTGTGAAGGCGACTCTGCGACACTCCACGACTCTTTATTGTTTTCATTGTTGATGATTTGAGCAGACCGATGATTTGAGCAGCAGGTTAGTGAACGTAGTTTGGTAGAATGCTCATTATCGTAAAATGTTGTTATATAAGGAACGTATAAAGAGAGCGTAATATATAATTGTGTGTGTATGTATATTGTAATTGTGTAATGTGTGTACGTTTCCATGTTATGGTACGAGAATGGTTATGGGTAGGAGTATGTGTCTGCGTGCGCTACCTATACACACATGACTTTTCTATACTAGGTGGTGGTTTACCGTAACTTTACCAGCCGCCCACCGCACACGTATTTGCATCTGTAAATTCATTAGTCTGTAAACGTCATATAAGAATCCGTACAGCAACCGTAGCTCGTGACAACAGTTTTGCAGTTAAATGGAACTTCGATCCTAGGGACCTTACGTGATCAATGCTCGTGCGCGTGAGATCGGCAGCACACAATAACCCGTTTATTTTGCATTACTGATAAGATCTGATATCATCTGTAACGTAACATCCGTACAATTCTGAGTGTTTAATGTACTGCGCGGACGTCGTAACAGTAGTTAACATTTTCGCGTATATTAGATTATAATAATATATGAACCTGTGCATTTTCGGCTCGGATTTTCTTCTGAACGATAGATTAATCTTCTGTTAAGATCATAACGTCGTGTACCCTACTGTGTGTATAGTGTAATATTCGTGCGTGTGAGACCATTATAATATATATACGACCTCGTGCGTTTTCAGCTCCTGGATTCTTCCTCTCTCTCTCTCTCTCTCTCTACGATGGAGCAAGCTCTCAGAGTGAGAGCCGTACAGACGCGGCGATCCCGTCAGCCCATCCCCTTCCAGAAGCTCTCCTGGAGGAAATCGCCGCTCACAAAAGCCTTCGTCGAGTCGTCGATGTACGGGATGCCGCCGCCGACGATGACGACGCCGCCGACGATGCCGACCGACGACGTGGCGCCGCAGTACAACTGGCGACCGTGCGAGATGAACCCGGCGCTGGTGATCAGAAAGATTCTCGTACTGTTCGAGTATCATCGTCACGACGAGGTCGCGCACATCATACGCGCCATCACCGACCAGACCCTGAAAGCCATCGCCACAGAGCTGCCGATCGCTCTCTTCATTGACGGCGTTCCTCGTACGCTGCCCATCATAGACGCCGTCTACACGCGCGTGTTTCTCAGCGCTGGCGTGCAGCGATTCCCCTTCAACCTCATGCAGCCAGAGTCGGTCATCATGCAGCTGATACGCCTCTTCGCCCACTCGGACGAACCTTCCGCGGGACAGCACAACGCAAAGTGGACAACGTCCGACGTCGCCGCATGCAAGAACGTGCTGCGTATTATTGCACAGGTCGATCCGAAGCTGCCGAAGATGTTGAAGAGGAGGAAGAGGGCGTTGGATAAGGCGCTCGAGGGGCTGGGAATGCACGGCATGGTGATCACGCCCGATCAGAACCTGCTAAATCTACACGACGCGCTCAAGGTGGAGTTCACGAACGCCATCAGGAACTACAGAGACGTTCTCGAGAAGTTGGGCGACCTCGAGCTGACCAAGGCGAAGATGAAGACGCGATCGATCGGCAAGGGAACGCCACCAGTCGAAGCGAGCCACCAGCGACTACTCAATCTCACTCACGGCGAGATTACGGAGCGACTCACTAAGAACAAGATCGTGTGGACGACCGTGGAGCCGGTGCTGTACGGCAGCAAGCTTCCTGCGCTGCTCAACACGCTCAAGGAACGCATCGAGACCGACAAGGAGGCGATCTACCAGTTCTCGCAGATGCGCAAGGAGGCCGGTCATCTGAGTCACAACACGATCGTGGCGCCGATACTGATGCAGTACGCGCGCGGCTTCGACCGCATACTGCTGCTGCTGTGCGAGGTGTGTGACGACAGTGTGTCCGGTTACCATAGCGACTCCGACTCCGGCGGACTGAACAGCGGATCGCGCAACACATACCACAGCATCGGTAAGTTTATTCACACACACACACACACACACACACACACACACACACACACACACACACACACACACACACACACACACACACACGGTTTAACCCCTTTTTAAACGCCCGAGAAGTCTACCAAACTTATGTATAAAAACGAATGGAACTCATTCGAGTGGGAGTTATTATTTACCACTTATTGCCGCGGGGTACGTACGCCTTTCGTTAAATCATTACCTCAACTGCACGTGTGTGCGCGGCCAAGTTTTGACGTTATACCGGACAATAATCCGGTAACCGGCGGATGGCGGATCCAGGTAGACAGTATTTTTCCAGATTTTAAGGGCACATCCCACAAAAAGGGCACACCACCCCACAGTGAGCGACGTTAGGCGCGGGGGGTATGGGGGGCCTCCCCCATGAAATTTCAAAATTTCAAGGGTCTCTGGGCACAAAAATAAGCACCATTTGAGCACACATTTACGCAAGCAGCAATAGCTAAAAACCATATGGAATATTATTTCTGCTTTATTTTGCCTGCGTTTTGCATACCAGCAATTAATGCAGAATGATTCAAGCACTTCCCTTCTTTTTCTGATATCAAAGCTAGCTTTGTTACCATGTAAAATTTTGATTTCCTTTAAGTCCTGTCAATGAATCAGAAGAAAAAGAAAACAAATAAAGAATATAGCCAAATTCCATCAAATTGTTTTCTGTATTTTTGAAAAAAACTGAGAGTTATAAAATCTACAAGTGTCAGAACATATGCTACTATAATATAATTCAAAAGATTATTTTTTCTACCATGTCACTTGTGGAATAAACAAAATACTTAGATGAGCGCACGAAGGCAATACTGAAATAGGAGCTTTTGATCTAGAAATCAGATGATTAAAAATCAAGTCACTTTTTTATCATCAAATAATTTCTTTCTCTATAATTGCTTAAATTCAATAAATGCTATAATTGCTATAATTCAATATTCTTGCTCTATAATTGCTCTATAATTGCAGGTAGTTTCAGTGTCACTGGTAGCTTTTTCAACTGAACTGGAAACCCATTATAAAAAGAAAAATAATCATTAACCCAACTCAGATATTTAACGTAGA
>NW_014578383.1:37310-56479 GCF_000485595.1 Priapulus caudatus
ACGCGCGCGGGCAGGGCAGGGAGACAGTCAAGCAGGCAGGTACGCACGCGCATACACTCACGCAAACGCACGCACGCAAACAATCGTTGCAGCTAGGAACAATATTTCTTAACCAGGTTAATTCTATACATCACATGCGGAACATGTCAATGTTATGGCCATTGCTCTCATCCTATCACATTGATGCTGTTCGCAAGGTCCCAAAAGAAGGTGTTTGGTGTTCACTATGTAAACACATGCCTATATGTAGGTAAGCGTGAAGGCAGCCCTAGTTTTAACATGCAAATCTCTACTCTATTTACCCACCATGTAGGTTATGTTTGTTTGATACAAATTTAAGTCGGACAGGAACTGGACTGCTTGCTCTAAGGCGGCGTTTAACCCTACAGGAAGTGTGAAGTCACGTATATACATGTATATGTAGTTCGGTGTGGATGTGGGGCAGCAACCTCGATATAGAGGGAACCGATTGTGGGAGTCACGCAGGCTACACGCGGCCATCTCAATTACGGGGCAACATGGCACACGCGAGCGTGAGCATCACCCGGTTGCCGGTCAAGAGGGCGTTCTAACGAGATTTCGTGCTCGCTCAGTCGTATTTCGGTGTTTGTAGAATACTTCCAGTCCGACTTTCACGTTCGGGATGAGGAAAGACAATTTCTAACGCGTTTACCTAGTGATGGTGAAGAATCGAGGGCATGCGTTAATGTACCCGTGAGTAATGCGCACGCACCAACACTCAGGGGGGCTGCCAGAAGGGGAAATGGCAGACGGTAACATCCCAGTTGGCCTACTACCATTTCGCCTACTCCCATTTCGCCTACTTCCCATTCCGTCTATTCTCACAATGGGCAATAGTGTGGATGCCACTCCGTCTAGTCCATGTATGCTAATCCAACCCATATATTACATTTATAAATGATTATTTAGTGGACAAATTGATGGTAGACAAAATGGGAATGGGTGGATTTTTAGTGTAGGCGAATTGGGAGTAGGCGAAATGAGTGTAGGCCAACTGGGAATTTTAGCGTAGGCGAAATGGTAGTAGGCCAACCGGGCAGACAGCGCACTACCTTAAGTCCATTCCCCACAGTCGCGATTTTACTTTTTGTGTCGGGCAGCCTCTGCTGCCGCTCCGGGTATACGTACCACGCATACAGGGTTCTTCTGCTCTTAACGTGGATGTAATACTGTTTGGTGTGCTGTGCTTTTAATGTTCAAGAGCGTACGGTCGATTCCTATAGCAAGGGTCATGGCAATTGCAGTATGAATGAAAACTTCTTGAAGGATGTATGTCATATCATGATACTGACGTGCATCGGAGCTCTGCTTCAGTGCACTGGATGATTATTTCCTTATTGGCGTGAGAAAAGTAATACGTTTCAAAGTTCATTAAACATCTTTCAACTATTCCTACTCACACACATTATCTCGTGGAAATCACATTATCCACATTCATTCCCAATAGGCGATATATATATATATATATATATATATATATATACGCGCATGGCCATAAAAAACGATTCTTGCGAGTCAAGTGGTATGACCGTCGGATTTCTGCGCTGTTATTACAGCCATGGGCGGATTACAGGACAGGCATGGCACGCACGCGGGCCTTACGTATATACATTTACCTTCTTCCGGCTTGAGATGGCTAAATTCTACGATACACTTCGGCGCTGGCTGGCAGTGGTAATAAATATATTTTCCCATACACCGTGCAACAAGAATGGCAATTCGGGACAAAGCACAGTGGTGGTTACTGTGATACCCACCCCCACCTTCCCCCGACGAAAAACAGATCCGTGTCACGTGATACTTGATACGTGATATCATGCGTGCGGATTAGAGGCAGTCCATTAGAGATGATCTCGCTCCACCGATGCTTAGCATGTAGTACTGCCGGACGAACAAATGCTAAACTGAGCGTTATAATTGTGCGTAATTGACAGCGTTTGTGGCGGAGCTATACCGCTGCCGCTGCATTTCGCACCGCGTGTACATCGCTGCGTGTTGTAAAGCATCTCACTGCTCGTTTCTGACATTTCGGGGCTAAGTGGGCTTTAGAAAGCGAGGAAATTATGCCGGTAGCCTATCGCGGACCCGATATTAGATGTATATGAGCCGGTTTACAACGTTTCATGCTGTGCGAAAAACATTTCGAATTGTGGACGCGAAAATTGGAATAGGTGGCGGTGTATAATTGACAAAATAGTCGGAACATAAAATTAAAACTCCATTTTGTTGTGGTCGCGGTCGGACAAATGCTAGGTCGAACTAGGAAGTCGTGTTTTCTGACGTTTTGGGCGATCGCTGGTCAGTCATTCCAATAAAATATAACCCGATAAAACACACTATAGGACAGACTATATAGGCGGAAGCTGGCCCATGCATACCTGTGATTAACCTAATCAGTGTAGGTACCTTGACGTAGCAGGCACGCACATATCAATAACATTATCGCAAACGACTCCGCCGCGGTGACCGATCGCTTTGAGGAGATACGTACGTGGGTATACACGCGCGCGACGTTCCCAGCCATTAGCGTGTGTTAGGAGGCGACTGGTCGCCGAGTGCTGCATAGCATTAGTGCGGCGGTTGTGTGACGGAATAAGACACACAAATCACATAACGCGTGGTACGTGCAGACACGCGCGCTAGCGGCAGTGTCGTGTCGCATCACAAACAACACCCGCCCCTCTCACACAATATGCAGCCTAGCTCTACAACTATGTCCCTTCGCTCTGCCACAGGTACTGGCCTGTGGCAAAGCGAAGGGCTATAATAGTTCTAGAGCGAACAGCAGCCCAGATCGTCAGATCTAGAAGACTCTACATTCTATATCTACAGTTAGAGAATCGCCTGAATGGCTTGTCAGCGGGAATCGTATCCGAGCAGGATATACTAGTCTAGCGGCAACGCCAATCAAAGCGGTCCAATTTTGTAGGAAAAAATTTGCCCCGATATCACGCATTCGTACACACGCGGTATTCGGTTGCGAATAACAGCCAATACGAATCATCCCGGCACCATACCCCGCTCCTCCGACGAAAGAAATGACGAAGCAGTTTTCCGGCTGCGAACACACCCGCGTTTCTCGCTCTTTGTGAGCGGTGCATGCCTAGGATCGCTAGCTGTGGTGTCAGGTGTTGGTCACACCATCCCCAGCTGCTGCATACCTACCAGCACAGGTAGCATGCAGGTATACGTGGGTAGTTTTCAGCGCGCCCACCACCCGGCTGTTAGCAACAGTAATAACATTCCGTGCTGCGCGCATTCCTCAATAATTACATATTGCTTCTTATTGGTGCTTGAGTAGGTAAGGTATAGGTGCCTAGGGGGCACAGGTGTTGTTAGGGGTTCTGAGAGCCAGGTATACGCCGCGCAGAATTCTGAGCTTAAGTTTGACAAGAACTTTGACGAAGATCGTTATGATACGAGTCAGAAGATTATGATGATTCCAGCGGATATTCATATTAATGACATTTTAGGTGTTTATTACGATGACTGGAATATTTTATTTCATTTTGTTTTCTGTGTACTTGTGGTGTATTTTGTGCATCCGTTTATCTCCCTGGTAAACAGTTGGTTCCATTATGGGGGTTTTGACAGCTTTGGTTCTCATATGAGTGTCTACTATATACTCACAAGTTAGGACAGAATATATTGGAACTTACAAAATCTCCCAGTTATTTTAAATGATTTCAAATTTTTATTTAGATAGACTCTGTACTGCGTATTCAGATGTTCGCGATGGTAGCAATTGGATATTTATACAACGAGCCACTAATTTCTGTTCCTTTATGTACCATCGTATGCATGCATGCGCCTTGAAATTTCGTTTAGCTTGACGTGAGAGCAATATTGCGTGTATAAAAAGCGTGTCTCTTCTCGCTTGCTGACTTTCACGGTAGGAAGGGCTTTCGATTTCAATTTGTGTGGCAGTGAGTGTAATCATCGCATTAAAGGCGCGCATTTTAACCCAGATCTACACGCGGTGGAATTGGACATCGCTTGTCTCCAGTCGTGCGGGCGGCCATGGTCAGAACTGCGCGTTTGGTCGTGGATTAACAGCTTAACTATGCATCGTTGTTACGGCGTTGTTACGGTCTCGCAAGCGATCGCCGGGAAACTGCCGCCTAGAATAGCTAGAGTGCGGTATTTCACGGCCAGCGCGCATTTGACGAATCGATTTATAACTCTGCGTCTTTTATCCCCCTTAATGAATATTAAAAGAAGTGCGGCCTCGTAATTACGACGCCTGCCAAAACAGCAACTGCACTAAGCATGCATGCGTGCGCATGTATATATATATATATACCCTTGGCATGTAACGCGGTACAGCGAAGTAGCAGCAGAGCTAGGTATTACTGTGACAAAGCCGTATAGGAAGTAGCGCGTGGTACTCCGTCGCGTTTGTATGCCATCTGCTGACTGTCGCATAGTTTCTACCGAGCGCGAGACAAATGCGTATTCTCTAGGCGGCAATAATTGCAGCTCGGTCGTCTGTGGCGTGAGCGTGTGAGTGCGTGATTCCACGTCATACTGTGCTCATTGTACTAAGTCAAGGTGAAACCGCGTGCGACTTTGTCTAAAACTAGAGTAAATAGTCTACAGTGTCCATATCGTGGTGAATGCATAAATAGCTCCTGTCTTCACGGAGCGTTCGACTTTAACTTCGAAGTCAAACTAAGCGGTCACGTGTATGGGGTATGCAAATCTTTAGTACAGGATGCCTTCTATTGAAACCGATAAGAATAGACTAATAACAAATCGTTAGTTTTTTTTACATTCATTGTTAACTTGCTATACAGTGCGAGCTAAACTCATCTAGGCCTACTTCTAATTTCAAACGATTTTGTCGTCGTTATTGTCGTTATCGTCATCGTCGTCGTCGTCGTCGTCGTTTTCGTATATTTCTTCTTCTTCTTCGTCGTCTTCTTGTTTCTTTTTCTTATTCGTCGTTATCATCTTCTTTTTCCCCTTTCGTCTTCATCAACACCATCATCATCATCATCATCATCATCATCCTCATCATCATATCATCTTATTATTATTATTATTATTATTATTATTCGTCGTCATCTTCATTTTTTCTTCCGCTTTTCTTTCTCATGCAATACCAATGAACGAAAATATACTTGTGTGAAACTTCGAAAAACTCTTCCAGGTATTTCGATGGGCATTTCAGCTATGGCTCTCGGCCAGCCACTCCTTGCGAGTACATCAGGCTGTACATACCGTCGCACTAGTGGTATGAAACGGTAGGATACATAATAATATAGCACGACTAGCCTCATTTGGCCCCCTAAATTGGTGTCCCTAAATTATCTATTCAAATAATAATCAGCTGGCTATTAGATGACTCAAAACACACACCTCCATAATTATAAATTAACAGCAGGGTAACGTACCTGCCGTCAGTTCATTAGCATATATATACAGGGGCCATGGATTTAGCCTAATATAGATTAAAATTACAATCAAATGACCATTATATGACTTAAAACACATGTCCACATAATAACAGATTACCGAGTGGGCGACGTACCTACCGTCAACTCATTAGCATATATATAGGAATGCATTTTAGCAGCTGATTGGCGTGTTCATTGCTATACTACGTGTTTCCAGGCGGACACTCGTAGGCCTCATAGTATATTTAAGCTGGTATATATATATCAGGAGTGTATAATATTTTTTTTTGGATTCGTTATTAGCATAATAAACTTAACTCCCTAATTAAAATCATATCATTGATCTGTGTTTCACAATTTAATATTACATTTTAGGTTAGTAATTATTACTCACGTGGCCCACGATGTCTTGTAGCGTTTACTCGAGTTGTATTCATCATGTTCATTTTTCAACGGCGAGTGCGACAAAGGAAAAAATTCGTGTATATTTCAGACAAATGTACAAGCTACACATCGTGTCTAAAAATACGCGCGCTGCTACCTAGTAACCGTTGGCTGTGACGTCACCATTCTTACGCTGGGGTATCTCATTTGACCCGTCATTCCCAACGTTACGCTCTCCAAGAGCATGTTTGATTGGGAAGTAAATATAGTTACAACGTATTCCCTTCATCATATATAAGACATGGAGTTTTAAGGAAAACTAAAAGCGAGTGTGTATGAATGTGTGTGTGAGTATGTGTGTGTATTTGTGTGTGTGCGCACGTATGTGCGTTTGCGTGTGTGTGCGTGTATATGTGTGCGCGTGTGTGTGTGCGTGTCTGTGTGTGTGTAGGAGTATGTGTGCGTTTGCGTGTGTGTGTGTGTGTGTGTGTGTGTGTGTGTGTGTGTGTGTGTGTGTGTGTGTGTGTGTGTGTGTGTTGTGTGTGTGTGTGTGTGTGTGTGTGTGTGTGTGTGTGTGTGTGCGGGCGGCGTGCGTGCGTGCAGTGCGTCGCGTGCGTGCGTGCGTGTATGTTGTATACACACTTGCAAGAGTACTACGTCTCCTCTGCCCCTTCGTTTCTCCCTCCTGCTGATCACTCCACCACTTCATCCATCACACCACGCCACTCTACTCATCGCACACTTCTCCTCGCTTCCACTCTTACTCCCCCTGCTCACTCCACCACTTCACCTATCCCACTTCATTCCACACCACAACTTACTCCTCTTTCTGACTCCTCCATTTGATCATTCTCCACGTCTTCATCCTTCTTCCACATTCCCCCTCTTCATTCCTCTTCCACACTCCTCCACTTCTTTTTCATACCCTTACTCTTGCTACTCCCACACCCTCCCCGTCTTTCTCCTCCGTCTCCTCTTCCTCCTTCTCCTCCTTCTCCTCCTCCTCCCGGGACGCTCTCCCTCCTTCTCCTCTTCTCCTCCTCGCTCCCTTCCTCCTCCTCCTCTTTCTCCTTCTCCTCCTCCTCCTTCCCTCACTCCTCCGCCACTCTCCTCTATTTACTACTTTATTTTTTTTTAAATTTTTTTTTTTTTTATATATTCTTTCACATACGCTTTCTTATTTCTTTTCCGCACTCGCCTCCGTTTACTTCCATCTCTCCTCTCTTATTTCTCATAACTTATCTTCTTTAACTACCATTCCTCTCTCTCTCTCTCTCTCTCTCCTCTCTCTCGTCTACTCTCTCTTTCGTCTCTTCTCTCTCCCACTTCTCTCCCTCTCTCTCACCCTCTCTCTCTTCTGTGTCTCAAACCCTACCGCCTATCTCTCTCAATCTCTCTCTCTCTCCTGACGCCTCTCGTCTCTGGACTCTTCCTCTTCCTCTCTCTCTCTCTCTTCTCTCTCTCTCCCCTTCCTCTCTCTCTCTCTACGCATTTACTTACTTCTTCTTCACACTCGACTCGTTTCGCGGTGGTGCCCCACCAACGAGTATTTCCAACCCGACCCGTTTTCCCCGGAGAGTATCGGTCAATAGTCAAATGTTGCCCGCGTAACGATGGGCCAGTCACGTGGGATCCAACATTCCCCTCACAGTTGAGTCTCTCTAGGTGTACACACGCAAATCCCGAGCATTGCTTGTAAGCTCACCCGTGTGTTACTCACTCGTGTGCTCTTAGTACCAGCTTGATGTTTCACCGTCGAAGCCGCCACCTCGCTATAGTTCCCGCCTTGTTCCACGACACGCGGTGTTCTTGTTGACCCGCTGAGTGTAAGCCCCGTGTCAGTGTTTCGGGGCAGCTCTAGTGGACAGGCATTCAGGCTCGAGCACTTTCACATACGTATTCACATAGGTGACAGGCTGGAGGTTCAGCGGCTGTGAATATACAAAGATACATTGTCGAACAGAATAATGTAATTTAGTTAGTCATTTTACCTCTCAGCCGAGTGTCTTTATTCTCTGCATACACAACTTACCTTCGGTTGTCCGTTGACTGTATAGTTAACGTTTAGTAAATTATTTTCCCTCCTCGTACACAGAGTTTACCCTACAGATGACCCAATGTCTGTCTATAGCGGTTGCTTTGATGCATTGTACGGACCCATACCTCGTAGCAAATATGAGGGAAAATGCTTGTTACGAACGCACTAAACTCCAACCGACGTTATTCGCCCAAATCGACAGAAATCCCCGACGAGTAAGTGTACCCGTGTCCGTGCGTCAATTTTAAATGAATTTACGATGAATGCGAGGGTTCATATACAAGTACACGTAATGCCATGTCTACCTAATTAATAATCACGTGTGCTGTAACAACTGTACGTACGTAACGCACGATGCTGCCGTCTTCCGTTTCGTGAGTTAACTCGTTGTTACTCGCGCTGAAGAATTGCAGCGATGAACAGGCTGAGCAATCTACGGGCTGTTATGCGAATAATTCCGCTCGTTAGCTCTCACGGCATTGTTGCTCGGTGAAAAGCCAGCGGCACGTCTGCCTCGTTCTATTAACTCGTTCATTTTAATGGACGTGGAAGTGGGTGTTTTTCTCGTGGAAGTGTTTCTTTCGTCGTATTTCGTCGTATCGTTCTTCTTCTTGAGCCTGATCGTTGTCATCGTTCCGCTCAAGCTATCATATGCGATCTTATAAATAGTTATTTTTTTGTAAAAAATACGTCGCATTTATTGAATTGTGGCGATACAGTGATTTACGAAACCCATCGCAATAGAATGATCAACATCGTATAAACCGTGTTTGTAAATAGATTCCACGTTGACAATAATATCCCTTTAACAGCATTAGGTTAAATGAAATCCAGTTTGAAGGTACTATCAAGGAACCTTAGGTCTATAGCCCCGCGAGCCGACCACTGTGCTGGTTTTCGCATCGACTATAGTCCATATCCGATTAAAACAAGTTTTCCTGACAACATAACTAATTTTAGTGTTACCGCCAGTCAGCTGATGTGATGCTAATTGCTGGTAGCAAAGAAATAGTCGCCCCAAGCCTGACTGTCCGTTTGGTTGCGGAATTGAGGTGACTGGATGAGGGAGGGCCCGTATGTATGTCGGCCATATTGTAACGCGTACAGCTTCAGGCTGTGTGTGACTAACCCGCGGTCTATACGCTCTTCACACATCAGATGAGATAATCACCACCTCGCTCTCGCTTCTTCGCTCTCTCACCCTCACCCTCTCTCTCTCTCTCTCTCTCTCTCTCGCGCGCGCGCGCGCCCGCGCGCGCGCTCTATCGCTGTTCCCCTCTCTCTCGTTTTCTCTGCTATCACAATGCCTGACCTACTCTGATTCAGCTATTGTATTAGACCGTGGTAGTATGTGTAATATACTCTACCATTAACTACTTCACATTTTGCTGTTATCATTTCTATTATCACTGACGTGCCGGGAAACAGATTATGGGTGTCAAAAGTATATAACTAACAAAAATGTCCAATTCACAAATGCTGAAAATGTCAAAAACTCCTCACGAGTAAAACTCCAGCAAGCAAAATCGACACGGAAATGAAAACATGAAATAGAATCGATAGAAAGAAAGAAAGTCCAAAGTTGAAATCTTTAGTAAATAAATATATATCACTTGTGAATTTAGCAGGTAGGAAATTGTGAAAATGGGCAAATTTTCAGTATCCGGGGGTTTTTAGCTACTGACATCATTTTTGTTAATGCGCAGAACTATCTTACACGACAGTGAGTTTTGAGTGAGCATTCTCTGTATCGTAATTTGTATGTGGCTTCGAGCAGCGATGAACGAGTGTATTGCGGGTACGCGTACAACTGACACTGTGTGCTGCTGTGGTCATCTGCTCACTTTAGGCCCCACACGCAGCTCGCGAGGATGAATCGACATTTAAACGGAGGTCACCACCCGTAAATCTCCCCCATTGTTTTTTTTACATCAATTACCTGATTTGTCCAAGCGGCTATTGTCCTAACCCTAACCCTGAGGTTAAATATATATATATATATATATAATATAGTATATATATATATTAGTGT
Source organism: Priapulus caudatus (assembly GCF_000485595.1). Classification (NCBI taxonomy): domain Eukaryota; kingdom Metazoa; phylum Priapulida; class Priapulimorpha; order Priapulimorphida; family Priapulidae; genus Priapulus; species Priapulus caudatus. The sequence goes on from NW_014578383.1 coordinate 47,185, forward strand.
GTGTGTGTGTGTGTGTGTGCTGTGTGTATGTGTGTGTGTGTGTGTGTGTTGTGTGTGTGTGTGTGTGTGTGTGTGTGTGTGTGTGTGTGTGTGTGTGTGTGTATGTGTGTGGTGTGTGTGTGCGTGCGTGCGCGTGGGTGCGTGTGTGTGACCTGGGCCCACAGCTATAGCGAGTACACTGATATCATAATTTCCCATATAACGGTGGTTCACCCCCAACACGAACGTGGTGTGAGAATGTATGTTAGAATGTTTACATTGCAGACACTGCCCGCAAATAGAATGGACGATCGAGCGCATGAAAACGACCGTTGTGATGATCGTCCACGGCTATTTATGAACGTTTAAGTAACTGACAGTAGTTACTAGTTAGTTGCCCTCGGCGGGAAACTACCCTTCAGGGAAACGCGCCTCCGAGTCCGTTACACACTGCCCCCAGCTCTGTTCTCCTGCTGCTTTAACTGTGCTGGGCTGCAAGCGTTATCGGTATATGTTTCTAGCCGGCAGGACAGCGGTTATAGGAGTTTTCTGATGCTGTAATGCCGCTGGTGTAATCACTTATCAACGAAAAGACGGAAGAAGGAAATATGCTTACAGTGATTTAGAGTTCTACTTGTCGGAACAGCACAGGTGAATGGAAGAGCAAGGGCGGCCCCCACACACGTGCGCCCTAATCGGTCTATGCGTTCTTCTTGTTCTTCTCTTATAGTTAATCTGTGAGCTAATCGTATGGAATTCATCCATCGTGAAGGAACGACCATCGCTCACACGTCACTAAAACACTGGCACTTCTAATTACTCTTTAGTTTCCTCGTTGTTTCTAATTAGCTGACGTGGGTCAAGCTGGCCTGCCGCGATCTGGGTTAATTGTCATAGCGGTCAGGATGCACTCTGCAGGGAATGTTTTACAGGGCTGTAACCATTGGATGGGGAGAGGGGGTGGATGTATGGGAGTAACTGCCTCCCTGGGCTTTGAAGAATAATATAAAAAAAAGACAAATTAATATAAATAACCGTGATAGGTGTAAAGCAGCGTTTAGTCCTCCGCGAAACCCTCGCCTCGCACCCCAAGCCCCGCTAACCGTGCACGTTGACTGCCATCTGCGTTCCTTAGCGCATCATTACTCAATTGTGCGACAAAAACTTTCTCCGCCCACTGGAAATTTATCCAGACCACGGTTCTGTTTTAGCATAAACATAATTAGTTAACAGTAATTATTTTTCGCCAAACAAAGCCTTCGCCTCAGTTTCTCCTTCTCCCCTCCCCTCCTCCTCTTCCACTTCCTCCTCCCCTCATCCTCCTCTTCTTCTTCCTCCTCCCCTCCTCTTTTTTCCCTCCTCCTCCTCCTCCTCCTCCTCCTCCTCCTCCTCCTCCGCCGCCTCCTACTCCTCCCCCCCTCCTCATCCACCTCCTCTTCCTCCTCTACCCTCTTTCCTCCACCACAATAAGAACTGTAAGCTTTAATTGGGGGAAGGCGTTGTCACAACAATCGTAAAGTTATGACCATGAAAAAACTCAGGAATAGCTCATTGGTTTGTAATTCTGTCTTGGAATTGGTAACAAACCGATGAAGGTTTCGTTTTCCGATTTTTCGGACAACGGTATAGAAGAAAATGTTGGGGATCGGAGCGGTAATCGCTCCGCTAGCTGCCACACTGTATGGTGGATGACCTCGAACCTATGAACTCGCGTATAGGAGAGCTCACCCGTCACCACCCTGTTAACCCAAAAGCCAAATAAGACCATTCTTGCGGTATTGTTTTTCTAAAATAAAAAGTTACCGTTTATTCTCAAGCTATTCCCACGGCATGTAGAATAAATCTGTAAGAGTATCCCCCAACGTACACGGTTTTGTTGGTAGATGATAAACAACTGCCATCTATGAGGGCATTCTTGACAGATATGATTCTCACGAGTTACTAACATCGTTTCTTGCACTCTTGCTCTTTGATGTTTTTGGAAATGCATCTTACGCGTGCTGATTGTAAGGGTTTGTTTTGAATCCTGCACGTTTCAGGGCATTATACCAAGTCAATAAAGTACATTGACCCTCCCGCGGGAGAAGAGAGGTCGAGTGTGATGGCGGTGAACGGAGATATAACCAATATTTCTTTGTTTCTTTTCCGGTGCTTGTCACCATTGCGTCTGTCACAATTGCGATACCGTCCGCTACACAGGTAAGTGCCTCAGTCGGGTATTTGTTTTGTGTATGTCAGATCTTTCATGATCGCCATAGTGTTAACGTCTCAATCCTGTAACGGGTCACTCCTAAAAGGATATAGATATACATGACAGAAGCAAATCTATTGACAAAATGTCAAACTGAAGGATTTCCCGAGGTTTGTCGGGTAAAGTGTGCGCGTGCATTTTGCTGCAGGTGAAATATACACTTGCGCGATTGTTGGCGCTTAAGAACAGAGCGTGTCGTTTTCCGTAGAGCGCGGCCCAGTAGTTTTGACGAGATTTCCTGTCATCGTGTACGTGCGCCAAATCTGTCAGAGATATCTGAGGAGCAAATCTCGTGAGGCTGTATACACACGTGGCGGAGTTCTCGGTCCCTCTGGCCACGCATTTGCTCAGAATACCTGTCAGTGAAGGGTGTTGCCGTTTCATTTTGAATATCAAGGCTATATGTTACATAGTTGTACACAAAACGTTACTGAATCATTTAAGAATTCTTTAACAAAACATCCACGAAATTTAAATTGCGTATCGCTGATGCAGTCGGTCGCGCAATATTTATTGACATTAATTTTCGAAAAATAGGACGGGCTTTTTGTGTGGTTGCCCTATTCTATCCTATACTATTATTCCTTCTGTAATCCGAAATGCGATTTTTTGTAAATGCGACTGGAAAATGCCGGTCTCGCAAAGTACGTTGCTTGTCCGTATAGGTAGTACGTATACCGCCGGGCCGCTCATGCATACCGACCCGGCTTTTCATATCTGGCATATTCTCTATGCTTGATTGTGATGTAGGTTATTGATGGATGAAGTGATAAAATAGGTGAGATCGAAGGTGATATCTAATCTGAATACCATCTTAACCCGACGTAGCCCAATGTCTTTACAGATAAACTACCAAGAGAACCTCTGTAGTAATTATATACTATATATATATATATGTATATACATATATGTATATATAAATAATATATATATAATATACCGTGAAATCGGGAAAAATTCATAATAGTACGAAAAATAGTGTTTACCGATATTTGTAATATTTTAGACTTTTAGACAAAATTTATTGTGTGGAATATATAATAACGTGGCCTAAATAAGTGCCTTTGCAGTGGAAATAAGTTGGAAATAAGTTGTCTTTGCAGTTAGTTTACCGATATGTGTCAGATGTAACGTTTGTAAATTTATTATTTCGGCTGCTTTCTTGCTTGTTTACTCCTTTGGTCACGAATCTGAAGCAACAATAATTTATGCGCTCTAGACGAGCTTATCTCGTAAAATGTCAACTGTAATATCAGAGCAACACTTTTGATAGATTCCAGCACATGTCAGTTCAGCGGAGGTGTGCCATAGGATAGGATAGGTGACCACCCTAGCTCTGACATTAAAATTTAAGCTAACCTAATGACCTAAGCTAACCATTTATGACTTATTGCTTCTCTTTCTTTCACGATGTAAAGATTTTACTATAGAAGGGGTCGATGCTGCTTGATGAATTTTAAAACCTTGATAATTTATTCCCCTGCGACGGGCGACGGGTGGGGAAATATAGATCAGTAGGGTCAAGAATGCAAGCGAAATCTTTAAGGTGATCTTAACGCCCCCTCCCCCCTAACAGCCTGAGCTAGTAATATCGCTGGAAAGGATTTGCACGTCGTGAAACTAAGCGGCTTTTCGCGTCTCCCATATGCGATAAGGTGAAAGAACGAAGTTTCGTTGCATGGACGAAGTGAGGCGCGGGCCGAGCCTGACAGACGGGCATTGTCCAGCCAATGGTCAGTTGTTGGTGTGGCGCTGTAGTAACTGGTTCTTCGGGATTGTAATCTGGACACACCCGAGCGTCTGTGCGCAGTTTTTAGAGGGAGAGATCGCGGGAGGGAGAGAAGCGACAGAGGTAGGGAGAGGGAGAGAGAACGCGAGAGAGAGCGAGAAAAACAGGGGTGAAGTTGGGAAAGATCGTTTTCGTGAGAGAGCTAGCATGAAGGTGTTGGCGATGTATTCAGGGGCCCGTTGTCAGCAACAAAATTAGTCTTAAAATTATCTTAACATTAACTTTTCTCCGTAGACCGGACCCTCTATACACTGCGTATGTGAAACTCGTAACTTTACCGTGTTTCTGTACACGGTCCACAACACGAATGTAATGTTAAGACCAATTTTGTTTCTGACAACGGAACCCTGGCTTTTAGCACATGTACATCTTGATGTCAACTGAGACATTCATCAACATCTTGTTGAATGTGTCAGCGATGCCATGATGCATAAATGAAGAAGTCTTCCTCAGAAATTACTGACGAGTCACTGATTATTACTAACTCGTGCGATGCTAGCTGCCCCGGCTATGTGTGACATATGACCCTTGTCAAGAGGACGTGATATACGGAAATATAACACAGTGCTACTGCAAGATAAGGTAGTGGTGGTCCAAGCCGCATTCAGACTCTTTGAAATAGTATGCATATTTTGAGGGACGTGATATTTTTAAGTTTTCTCTGCCCGTGTGAAATGAAATGTAAAAATCGGGACATACATTAATTATAGCCCGGCAGATAATATGTGCAATATTTGAGGGAATTGTGATTTTGATGATACAAGCATGAGCTTTGGCACACTATTACTGTTAGAGCATGCCCTAAGGAAGATTTTTGGCTATAGGGCCATCGCATATTTGTCTCACGGCATCAATGGCGGCCATTTTCCAAGATGGCCGCCATTCAAATCCATTATCCTTCACTTTCAGCTAATATTCAACATAGAAACATGATCTTGGTGCCTAAACTAACATTATCGGGGTCAAGGAACACATTGCAATCAAAATCATTATCGGTTGGAGGCCGCCATCTTGAATTTCAAAATGGTCGCCATTCAAATCCATTATCATTTAATATTTCAGCTAATATTCAACATAGAAACACGATCTTTGTGTCTAAACCAACATTATCGGGGTTAAGGAACACATTGCAATCAAAATCATTATCGGTCGGAGGCCGCCATCTTGAATTTCAAAATGGCCGCCATTCAAATCAATTATCATTTAATATTTCAGCTAATATTCAACATAGAAACATGATCTTTGTGTCTAAATCAACATTATCGGTAATTATATTATATTATATTTATGTTATTATAATAACATAAATTCTAACTTAAATCGTTAATTTTAGTAAAATTTAGAAACTTATATTAAAAACTTATAAACTTAAAATATTAAACTTAACTTATCTCTACTAATAATGAATTCAAACTTAATCGTACAAGGGAACATTAGCACATTACAAGGATATCGCAGATGTTTATTACCTAACTATCCAATGGCATTCTGTCAGATACATAAACAGACATGGCTAGCATAAGTATAAAAATCTCATAACTGTTGCGCAACACTTCATTCGAAACATTGCGATATTTTAAAACTCATGTTACTATAACTATTTATGATGTGTCTGACAAACAGGCGCCGGGTTTCAAGTGGAGGGGCCCCAGACAAAGTTCAGGTCCTGCTCATATCAGGTTGGGGGAGGTTGGCGCTGTGGCACTAGCAACATTACTTAAAAAGCTGCAACGGTATATAGAACCCTTAAACGGACTCGTACATCAATCGCACATCGTATTCACTCCGTAAATGCCCTTCACTTGTTGCGATGAGACCAAAGAAGAAGAAGAGAACGAAAAAGAAGAATGAGAAGGGTAAAGAACGCGTGGATCTCGGACAAGTGATGTATTTAACAAGTGCAAGTTTAGCTATGCGCTGAAGTGTCAAATTAAATGAGAATTACCCACCCGCTCACTGCCCCCCGTATTCTTTGTGCGATTTTTCGGCCGAAGTCAGAACGTGTTTCGCTTATTGCGTCCCTATCGCACATGCGTACGGGCGATCTAGCTGAGTGGATTAACGTTTGTGTAGATTAGTGAAAGCGCTTACCGCGGCCAGACTCGGAGCGTCAGATCCACTGGAACCACAATCTATTCATCTGAACGAACGCCCGCCACATTATACCCTTTGTGTTTTTTTCATGCTCAGGGTTTTTCGTACGTTACCGCGTTTTAGTTTAAGTAATGTAGCGTACGAAAAAATTTCTACCGGCTGTACTGTGCTTGCTGTATTTTTCAAGTGTTCAAAAAGTGGCCACAAGCGGATTACAGGTCTAGTCTGAAAAATGTATATGAAACCTATACAGGCCCAATCCATCTTGTTTTTACTCTGTCACACGTTCGCTTTCTTTCTTTCTTCCTTCCTTTCTCTCTCTCTCGATCGCTCTCCTTTCTCTGCCTCCCTCACACCCTCCCTCTCTCACTGTCTCTCTCCGTCTCTCTCTCTCTCTCTCTCCGCCTCTCTCTCCTGTCTCTCTCTCGGCTCTCTCTCTCTCTCTCTCTCTCTCTCTCGCGCGCGCTCTTCTCTGTCTCGATATCTCTCTTCCTCTCTCTCCGCCTCTTTCTCGCTCGCGCTCTCTCTCTCTCTCTCTCTCTCTCTCTCTCCTCTCTCTCTCCTTTCTCTCTCTCTTCCTCTCTCGTCTCTCTCGCTCTCTCTCTCTCTCTCTGCCATGCTCGTGTTCTGAAGCGCAACCGCTCACAGAATCCTTCGCCTTGACCCATTTTCTCTTGATAATTTTGATTTCGGCAGTCGTATTGCAGACCTTTGATATAGAATACGGGCAAATGCATTACGGAATTTGTCGCTGGGAGGAGCCTTAATTGGCCCGTAATTCGCCGCTTTTCTTGGCGTCACGTCATTGGGCAGACCTCGTAGAATTTTCCGCAATAAGAATGATTCAGCCGAAGAAGAAGGGCGTTCAGTTTTCATGCGCGTTGCGCAGAGCAAATTCGCCGAAGCAAGATTGACTTGAGTCAGACAGATGCGCAGCGAAAACCCTCCGTGGAAACAGGCGTGGCATGTGTACTAAGTCGCCTTCCTCTTGCGAGTGAATAGAGCCAATAGTCTGCTAGTAGTTTTACGAGCTGTCTTCATCGTGAGAAACCCACTCCTCCTCCCCCCACCACACACGCGCGCGCGCGCAACACACACACACACGCACACCACACACACACACAAACGACACACCACACACACACACACACAAACAAACAAACAAACATGCACACACACTCATGGTCAGAATCTCTGCTGGTTATATTCAGCAGGCTTAATTGTCACTCAGACCACTGCTAGCTTTCTGTCTCCCCGCAAGAGACAACCCACAGGCACTTGGAACGTTTCGATAATAAAATGATGGTAAATAAACACGAAATATGTTTACTACATAAGTCTTATTGTTTTTCTACTCTGCTTTGCCTATTATTAGTAATAATTTTATGTAAATGCCGTTCAAATACTCATCTGAAACACACATGTTCACCGCACGAACGCCGCTGTGGACAAACAACTAACAACAACAAACACAAACAACAAACAATAAAAATACAACAAATAACAACACAACAAAACGAAGCAACAAAACTATATTTTTGTCGTTTTACACAGCAGCGTTCGTGCGGTGAACGGCATATACAGGAAATTATTACTAATAATAGGCGAAAGAGAGTAGAGAAACATTAGGACTTTAGTAGTAAAAACATTCCGTGTTTATTTACCATCATTCTTTTATTATCGAAACGTTTCAAGTGCCGGCGAAACAACCCAGCACGTGCGATACCAGTATATATCCAGACACCAGTAGCCTCACACCTGATGGGGGAGTGTCCGGTACACCGCAGCTTGGTCCAGTAACCCCAAACCCTCGAAAACCCAGCCTCTGTTGACACAACAACAGCCTGTTAAAAACGCCGTGTGTTTTTTCTCAGGCCACATCTTCTTAGAGCGTAGAGCCACGGGCGTACGTACGCACCTGAATTGCTAAACCAAAAAATGGCAGTGTCGCAATGGGGCGCCAAAATAATATTTGCCGGCGAGAGAAGTCGTGCTGTTAGCATGAAAGCGCAAGTCGCCTTCTTTTGTGTCGGCGTCAGTGCATGCGTATATAGCCGTCGGTTGTACCGCTGACCCGCGTTATTACCCAGCAACACTAGCATTAACATTAACATATGCTCGACGAACGTAAGTTTATGTGCGATTCCGTAAGAGTTTGCCGCCTCTGGTCTCATAACTCGTGGTTGTTGGGTTCGTTTTGCCCGTGGCATACATGCGTCTGTGCGATAACTCTTCGCCATTTGCGGCGTGTATATGATTGATGTAAAATCCAGATTATGCGATGGCGTCATAAGGTTATGTTTACACGGGTTCAGGTGTAGCAACAATAGTCGTATATACGATGTCGTCGTTATATGCTTTCATTCGAATCGCCTAGGGTGATAAAAATTCTTCATTTCACTTTCGTTTCGGAATTCGAAGTAATCTGATGAAAGTGAAAATTTGCGCGCTGAGAGAGGCTGGAGCGAACGAGATAAGCCGAGCGTCGTGTAGTTGTAGCTGTTTACGTGATATTCTGCAATTTTCACTTCTATTATATCATCGGACACACATCGCGCACAATGGCGTCACTTTCAATAGCACATGCTACGGAAGCGGGTGATGCAAATCGCATTTATATAGCTCGTGATATCCTAGCATCAAAAAACTATTGACCTGCTACGGTACACTATCATAATCGCTATCCCTTTAGAACACTCCTATATCTATTCCGCGAGGTAATTATTCGTTAGAATAATTAATTAAATAATGAGTGAGTGAAGTATGACGAGCGAATTGGTACTCGCTACATTAGTATCAAGAGCTAATAATACCTAGAGTGTACAACGGAAAAACGGGAAAATAGTGCTATTTCACGACAAAATAATTCTACTTTGCCTGCGAGTTTAGAATAATTTTATGATATTGCATTAAGCAGAATTCTTTGCTCTCTAAAACAAGACCAACCGCTTGTCAATACGATACTCCTAGGCTGAGATATTGGCTCCTAAACCTCCCCTCCCACATGCCTCACGCCGCTTCGCATCCCGGTTATTCAGCTACCTCAACGCCCCTAAGCATTTTGGCTATCGGTTTCCGTCACCGCTTGGAGCGCTGATAATTGATGTCACATGCCCAAATGTGGTACTCTTACTACAACATATAGTAACTGAGCTGCATTGTAAAGACTTAATTTAGAAAAC
>NW_014578383.1:56529-60230 GCF_000485595.1 Priapulus caudatus
CGCAGCTCAGTTACTATATGTTGTAGTAAGAGTACCACATTTGGGCATGTGACATCAATTATCAGCGCTCCAAGCGGTGACGGAAACCGATAGCCAAGCAATGCTTAGGGGCGTTGAGGTAGCTGAATAACCGGGATGCGAGGCGGCGTGAGGCATGTGGGAGGGGAGGTTTAGGAGCCAATATCTCAGCCTAGGAGTATCGTATTGACAAGCGGTTGGTCTTGTTTTAGAGATCAAAGAATTCTGCTTAATGCAATACCATAACATTATTCTAGACTCGCAGGCAAAGTAGAATAATGTTGTCGTGAAATAGCACTATTTTCTCGTTTTTCCGTTGTAGGCCCTACACTCTAGGTATTATTAGCTCTTGTTAGTAGCTCTTGTTAGTAGGCTCTTGTTAGTAGCTCTTGTTAGTAGCCCTATGTATAACCAGTGTAAACATAACACAAATACAATATAAGCAGGAGTGAACAATAATAGATAACAGAATCAAGATTGATAGATAATAGAATAAATAGATAATAGAATAATAATAGAATAATCTATTATTATTATTCACTCCTGAGATAATGTATAATACATAAATAGCTGCTGGTAAGAAACATCCAAGATTCCTAGTTGGTTCGAATTAGGCTGCTTTGACCGATGCGCATACATTACACATCGTAAATACGCATGTACGATAATCCCATCTTTCCGTAGTAAGATCGAAGGACGCAGAGTAAATTACAGCGACTTCATTAGCACGCTCTACTGCATATAGCGTTGAAAAAAACCTCACAGAAGCGGTTTTTTATGTAGAGCAATCTGTGGCGCGTTGTCGCACCAAGTCTAGCATTCATCGCATGCACGAATGATTATCTCGCTGCCTTCTTTAATCCACTAGTTATAGCAAGCGTTTCTGACAGGATTATCGCCTCTCGCGGTAAATATCAGAGCTGTTCATGGCACGGGGTGCGCCGAAGCGCGTCCGTTCATGATCATCACTAACGAATGCCTCCTGAAGTAATGACAAACCTAACGCTTGGCAGCAGCATTAATTAGTGCAGGCGTGAGATATACCGGGTGTCTAGTTGACAATACGAACGCGATTTGCATCGCTAGAGACTTTCCATTGTAAGCCCAGCGGCAAGGAGTGTATAGAGAGAATTTAAAAACCGGCGCGGTAAAAGCGTTAACCTATTTACATTGAACCCCTTTAAGGCGGCGTTTACACAATTCTCTCAGAGAGACTGTTTGAGTCTATACGCGCTCATACATCAGTGCATTTCGCATGGAGTTTTAATGCTTTTACGGACAGTTATTTACGATCTCGAATTTCAAGACTTTACTTTTAAAATTGCGGTACTGGGTACGCATCATTAATATACTTGGGCCAGCTTCATCTTCCTCATTCCGATATTGTCATGGTCACTAGTGAAGCATTGTGCGGGTGTTTTGTCGCTGTTTATGCAGGCCGAGCGGCGGCGTAAGATGCGGTGTGAGTGAATCTAAGAGAGATTGACTAGCGTCGGAGAGGAGGCCGTAAGAGAGATTGACTAGCGTCGGAGAGGAGACCGTAAGAGAGATTGACTAGCGTCGAAGACACGGATTGTGTGGTCCACTTGTATGCGCCGCTCACTCATTGTCTCCGTCTGCCTACTTCTCGTTCTCTCACTCACTCACTCACTCACTCACTCACTCACTCACTCACTCACTCACTCACTCACTCACTCACTCACTCACACACTCACTCACTCACTCACTCTCACACACACTCTCTCTCACGCTCGCTTTCTATCTTTCGTCTCTATTACTCTCTTACTTACTCTCTCTCTCTCTCTCTCTCTCTCTCTCTCTCTCTCTCTCTCTCTCTCTCTCTCTTTGTGCTTATGTGTGTGCGTGTGTGTGTGCGCGCGTGCGTGCATCTCGCCATCTCTCTCTCTCTCTCTCTCGCTCTCTCTGTAGGTCTGTAGTGTGTCTGTTTATAGTTTGCTAATCGTATCAACCACCTTGACGAGAAGCCCGGATCATCCGTACATCCAGTCACTCTCTATGCGGTCAGCGATTGTGTGAGCGCTTTTTACGGCGTCTGCTTGTGGGTCACTCGGGTAACTGCGTCGTCATTCTCAATTAGCTCGTCGAAAGTGTCCCCCCAGCTGTGCATGGTTGTCATCTGCAGTTTCCAACGCGCAGGTTACGAATCGCTCGAAGGCGGTATATGTCACTGTCACTTTTTTCTGATCAATCACCCACCCAGACCGTCCTATCTGGGTTCCAACGAACAGATGCCACGAAGCTGAACCCGATAGAAACCTTTGATGAATCTGCGGTGTATGTCAAGCCACCTCACATACACGACCACCATGCGGGTATTATAGTAAGAGGTATGGTAGAGTAACACCACAGATGTTTCGCTATTACTACTAGCAACTAAACGGTATCACGTTAGCTTTTATATTTAGGAAAAGTACAAGGTTGAAACAGATCCGAATTATGATGGGTTTTTCGTTGAGAGAGACCTTTTGAAAAAGCCCAATTTACCGTATTTGTGATTTCCCCGTTTTCGTAGTGACGTATTTTTGTGACACCGGTATGCGAAGCTATCTCTATTGTCAAGTTCATTATTTACATCAACAATTATTCCTCCCAGTGTGTATTGTGTGCACATCCTGACCCACATGCATTCGCATGTCCAACTATATCTGCCATAATTTGCATATATTTCTACACTAAATATGTTCGGAGTCTAGTACGCCACGCGCGCCGACAAATTGCAAGTAGATTTTCGACCTAAATCACACACTATCCATGAATAATGAGATCAGTACCATAGAAAGGAATGAATTAATGGGGCAACTTCGTCATCAATATGCGCCCCGTGTGGTATGCTCGCACAAGGCGCGCTGTCATGTCCGCCTTCCCTATAGTTATTAGAATGGGTTTTCTAATGATAGAGCATACGTGCGGTATAGGTAGACAGATGCCGATGACACAAGAGCATTTTCAACCTGTCCCGTGAGCCGTCACGACGAAGACGAATTTTTCACAGCTTTTGTTTGGGTTTACTATATAACTATCTGTCATATATGCCATATGTCAAACACCGAATAGCTTCTTATTCTTCCGTTAACAGTTACTATATGGCCCTATATATTTAACCGTAATCTACATCTGCATTCCCTATGATTATACTTTATACAATATTGTATGATTACGAGATTTAATGAAAAATTTACGATGCATACATATTCGAGTGACAATAAATCACGTTTGTGTTTTATGTATACATTGATATTCATGAGATGCATGTCGTTGCATAGGTGACGGGATGTGAGTATCCAGTAGCCTTTAGATATTCGTTTTTTAAAATGTTACACACGAGATTTATCCTTGTGTGTTGTTCGTAGGCGGTTGAACTTTGCCTAACTTACAATGTTGCCAGTGTTTAGCACAAGTAAGATCTGCCTAAGCGGTTGCTTGACTGCTGACTGACATTACGTATTAGTCGGCTTAAGTTAAGTAGTCTTCCTTAAGCGTCAGTAAACAAGCACGTGCGCTGTTGAGTCTGTGTAAGTGAGTGAGCCAAATTTTTTACAGAAAACAAGCAGTATGTCCATTACACACTTACGCACCTACCTACCTACCTACCTACCTACCTACCTACCTACCTACCTACCTACCTACCTACCTACCTACCTACCTACCTACCTACCTACCTA
>NW_014578383.1:60244-75739 GCF_000485595.1 Priapulus caudatus
CACACACACACACACACACACACACACACACACACACGCACGCACGCACGCACGCACGCATACAAACGCGTTATTTTGACATATAAATCGGTGCCTTCTCCAATTATTCATTCGTCGTTATCATACAATAAGCGTAACCTTACGAATAGATATCAGAGATAACATCATAGCCGTACATACACTTCTTAATATTTTTTAGTTGGGCCTATACGTCATCAAAGATGGAAGTCATGATATCTAAGCCTTGGCTAATATGCATGCGTGTGCTTATTCACACGAACTCCAAAACCCGTAGTAGCGTACGTTAGATAGTAATCCATTAATAATAATTACCTTATTTAGTTGTTACGCTGCACCAGTATTTGTAGATAGTAAACAGGGTGAGGTGCATGTTTGCCGTGGTTACATTGGCTGATGACTCACCAGTGTTATAAACTCCCACATTTAGATTCGCATATGGCTAGTACATCTGCCTGCCCACCTATAGGTACATCTGCCTGCCCAGCTCACCCATGCAGCTGCATCGCTTCATACTATTTCTTTGCTAGAGACATTAGTGATTGTTCATCTGCGTAATTAGTTTCATAATTGCGGGAGCTTATTTGTACACGAATTACACTAGCTCACTCAAAGGTCGTTGTTTTGCATTTTCTAAAAGATCCGAGACACTTAAGTACTCGAAAGAACTGCGGTTTGTGTGCATTAGGTAAATCTATGTCATACAGCTATCATTCATACATTATGACCGTGTTTCGTAATTACCCGTAATGCATTTACGCGAGAAAAACCCGAGTGATGGTGTTGGAACGAGACATCGTCAATATTTGCCTTTGTGTGTCTTCGACATTCCGTCAATGTAGGATGTATTTAGCATCCATTATAAATTTTAATAACGTATTTTATTGACGGGAGTTGAACGTGTGTTCGTGTCTGAAAAAAAGTAGGTGCAACATAAATGTGGAAGAAGCTCGTAGAAATTATTTTTGATCTCCGCTCGTCATTTACGCGAATCATTCTATAATTTCGGCGATTTTTATAGAGGCTTTCACTGCTATCAGATATCTTAGAAAGGGGAAAACCTCATAGTGAAAACATGTAGAAATTCCAGCCGCTGGCAGAGAGCGTATAGTACCGTGGTGCCATCTAGTGGAAGCATCTGCCGCATATCAAATGCTATATGCCAATTTGCCGAAATGTGATTGTTATTCCAGTAAACGTTGAACATTTGCCACCAACGTCTAATGATAGCGGATCACAGGCGCGTAGCCAGGATTTTATTTTGGGGGGGGCGGCAATGCATGAGCACGTGAAGTGTGCGAATCAGGGGCGTAAATCCGTACCGAGGAGTGGGGGGGGGGATGATCGGCACTGCTGTCAAAGAAAGAGACATTTGGTTGTTAGTTTGGTTGTTATATGAGTCAGCGATGGATTTGTGAAAACATATCTACAAACAACAATCGCAAAAGCCGAGCGCAGAGAGTGATCATATACTCTTATACGATTACGAAGGAATATCTGTGAAACTAGACCAGATTTGCGTTGAATTGTTATAAGATTTGGACTGAGTATAATGCCTGATATTATTAAGTTACCGCGACAACCTTGGGCGGCTGTATTATAGAGAAAGCAGAGTACATGGCAAGACTGCGCCTACCCCGGTAAAGACGTGTAACATTTTCAGCGAAAGCGGGTGTTTCTGTAACACGTTTGGGTATTTCAGGCTCATTGAGACCTAGCTTTATGGCCAATGACTGAGTATAATGGGTTTGGTAGACCAACCCAATTTATGGAATAAAAAAAAGGTGCTATACCCCAAAGTACCTGCGGGTAAACGTACGATATTTTGCTCTTTTTCCTTATGGCGTTTTGTCCTTTGATATAAAACTTGGCCGTTCTCAATTTTCTCCCCCGGAAGGCAGGATGTATTTGCCAACTGGAGGATGTGTGCCATTAGGTTATGGAACTAGTAAGGTGCAAGCAATCGCACGTGTATTTACTGTGGGTGTGCGCGTCTGGTTATAGAACTGGTATTCCGAAGCTACATCCTAGCGGCGCAAGCACGCGAATTCTCTAGCCTCGTTCACACGAGACCTCGTATTTCTGAAATACCGGATTTGCGAAATACCGTATCTGAGACAAATACGCGACCGAGCGTTCACACGCTGATTCGCGGCTCCAGAAATACGGTATTTGCGAGCTGTGAGCTGCTTTAAACAATCAAGCTAACCATGCGAAATAAACAATGCAATGCGCACCAACTGCCGATAAAATACGTAGACTGGTCCGCGCTCGACAGTTCCACTCGCGTTACACTAGAACTGTCGAGTGCGGACCAGTCTATAAAATACGCGGCTTCAGAAATCCGATATTTAGCGTTCACACGAGGAAATGCGCGGTCCAAGAAATCCGGTATTTCTTACGCACGGCAAATTATTCGGGGTCTGGGAAGCCTCGTATTTACATGAAATCTGTTTAGATACCGTATTTCTTGGGCCTCGTATTTTGCCTCGTGTGAACGCTAAATACCGGATTCCTTGCTACGTGTGAACGCGGCTAATAACATTCAACCGATTAACTCCAACCGATGGTCGATGATGAAATTCCAACTGATTCCCAGGGAACTGCTGTGGGTTCACTGCCTCCCTCTTTCTCTGGTAGCAAGCTCTTACTGCCTACGAAAAAGTCCATTTCTAACCCTGTATGATATCAAAATTATATTAAGTTACTCTATTTGGATCCCTTGCCAAGTCAGTGAGTTTAATTTTTGGCCAAAAGTTACCTTTTGAATCACCAACTCAAAACCGAAAATACCTGCCACACCTAGTATCCATGGCTATGTACATGTTTATACCTCCGCAAACGAAGTTTGAAGCGGGTATATACGAGTCATTCTACGGTCGGTCGGGCGTTCAATCCGTTGCAAAAAGTTTGTGGCACGAACTACTTCCACAGTTTTCAAGGGATTCCAATCAAACTTCATACACTTGATCACCATGAAATGTGTAGATGTGCGTGGCATATTTTTGTGTGCGTCGGTCAAGGCGTTGTCATGGAAACCGTATCTCATCTTTTTTTTTATTCCATCATATTTTTTGTGCTCTGTGTATTCTTTACTCAAAAAATGCCACACCATGACCTTCCATTTCTGCTCTGACAAAGCGGTATTGCGGGGGTATTAATATAAGTTGATTAATTATTAATTTAACCTATTATTATTGGCTTGTAAATTAAGTGATAGTTGTATCTAGTTTGCACTACCTTAAATTGACTACGTCACGAATTTTCCATGGTAAAATTTGTTTAAAAAAAAATTCAATTTTTTTACATTAAAAGTAAGATCTAACGTTACTAAATATATCCTCAAACTCTCACCTGATAAAAATGTTTTTACGTTGGTTGAATTTGAAAAAATCTAGACGATTTGGTAATTTCTGTTGTCTAACACTATTCCCCCAGTACTGTTCAGATACTGGCGTCTCTGTTTTTCACCGGCAAATTAGGGCATATAAAGAAGGTATATAAGCATGAAAAGTAAAAAGAAACACTAATTGTATTTTCATACATTTTATTTTATGGCAGCACGGTCGCGGGTGTCATGGCGCCGTTCAAATTTCGTAGCGTTGATGTGTAAATAATTAATTAAGTATCTGGTGACAAATACATGTGGGTATAGACGATTTGTTATACAGTAAGTACAGTTGTATGCAGTAAAATCCTAGAGGCTACTGTCCCTTTAATCAAGCAATAGGTTGCGCATCTGCTACGGCGTCAAGATGTTCGGATGTAGAATCTCAGATCTCGCGATTCAGCCGTCTGAATACATCAGACGCACTCCGGTGAGCACAGACATACACGACCTCGTTTATAACGCGGGAGCATGACAGCGATACATCGATAGTTTGGCAATAATTCGTGTTCTTCCTCTTACTACAACGTACCACCGACCTAGCACAAAACACACACAACGCATATCTACAAGCAGCTGTCTAGTATAAACGTGCTGCGAATACCTACGCAGTGATTAATATTCAGCCAGCGCGTCTATGATATACTTCTACCTTTGTTAACGAGAAAAATGAGTTTGAAACATGTTGTATTCGGCAGTATCTTGATCGTGCTCCATGATAATGTGACCGTAAAGTAGGCGTAGGCGGTGAAAAGCAACGCAGTAATATCTGGTCGAATATATAAACGATGACCTCTTGCTATGTGGTGCGTGTTGGCGTGACCTCTTATATTAGTGACGGTACAATAATTATAGAACTAAGAAAATGATAAAAAATATGCCCGTATATATCGATGTTCAACCCGCACCGCGCGATAGGCCTACGTATAACCAGCAGAATATTATCGTCTGCAATATAATATTTTTAACTTTGATAAATAATGACACGGCAAGTCTACAAGGCTAGTCGACCACTGTGGACTCATCACTCACTGTCACTTGGCCAGTTTTCATCCAACCCAAAATATTAGCTAGCATAACTTGCGACGGTATGTTAAGTATGGTTACGATTAACTCTCGTTGTCACATCTCTTAGGTGATGTGTTATTGTAGAAATTTTGAGTTTTAGTACATTTTCATTGAGCATAAAAGAGTCTTCTGTGTGTAATCTTACGTGAGCGTATTTAACACACATACACGTGTAAATAAATGTTACCTGAACAGCTCAATAGCATTTATGGGAAATGGATTGCAAATGATGATTATTGGCGAAATCAAGGATACATTATCATATATTATTATTAATGGATTCCAAATGATATCCCTAGGACCCTAGGTGAATATACGACATACACAGAGCTCATGTATGTCACGTATTTATATACCATGCATATATAATCAAGAAACATCACCCGAAATGCAATGAGCTATTGTGTTATCAAACCGTGATATATCTGGTTGCTGGTACTGGTTGGTGCATGGGAGACGGCAGAGGTTCATCCCGGTCTGTCCGCCAGGTAGCGCTGTGAATCGCGAGGAATAAGCAGGTATCATTGCACTTTGCGCGTATGCTCTTGTACTCACTACTAATTGCAATAATTAGTGTTGGTAAATATGCGCTAATGATTAGTATTTGTCTTGTAATTGCATTGATGGGTAGACTAATACATGGGCCTTGATTACACATGCTTCCACTATGAATGTATCAGTGAGAGAACTACTGGTATTTGCATAATAGATCATGATAATTGCAGTTAATTCGTTTTTGGATTTCACGTGTGAGGGTTGCGAATTTCGTGTTGTAACTGATGATATTGCCGTGAAGCTTTCACGCCATATAGTGTCATGCTGCATAAAGTATCAGCAATCAGTGGAGTCTGTTGGATTGGGTATGATTGCGTTCGTGCGCCCGTGAGTTCGTGCGTGCGTGCGGGTGTACGTTCGTGCGTGCGTGCGGGTGTACGTTCGTGCGTGCGTACGGGTGTACGTTCGTGCGATCGTTCGTGCGTGCGTGCGTGGGTTCGTATGTTCGTGTTTTCGTGCGTTCGTGCGATCGTTTGTTCCTGCGTGCGTGCGTGCCTGCGTGCGTGCGTGCGTGAATGCGTGCGTGCGTGCATGCGTCCGTGGGTGCCTGTATTCGAAAGTTATTCCTCCGCAGTGGTGGTGTAATAACATGCTATTCTTTTTTTGCGACTACGTATACTGATTAGAAATTTAGGCGGGATGGGGATTTTTCCCTTATAATTTTGTTTAGAGCAGATACATTCTACAAATTACCAATTCATATGATAATCTAAAAGAAAGTGAATCTAATGTTGCATATGTGTGAAATGCACGACGACTACAACGTTTACTATATGTTATGAAGCTAAACATTAGCCGGACACTGTAAAAAAGACTTCGCGTGTAGTTGTTTACATTCTCGTTATTACTTCAAACGCTGTTTCATCTCCGGCAAGGTTCATCGGTCACTAAGCCAGTAAGTTCAGGCACCGGTGGGGAAGTGGGATGAACCCACTTGCGGCCAACCAATGTGTGGATACTATTGTTCAACCATTCACACGGGACGAGCAAGTGGCGTGCTAACAGCGGGACGCGAGAGGCAAATGAGGCGTTCACTTTAAACACATTTACGACTTACATTCTAGTGTCTATTTAGATTAGCGCGGATGTGTTTATGCGTAGTAGTAGCACTGAACTCGTTCAATCGTACGTTTTGCTCTCGCTCCGTCACTGGATACTTTCACTAATCGTTCGCGTTACCGTCGTAAATTGAGTTGTGTTTGAGAAACGGTTTATCGCAAGTAAAACGCGCTTTGATTACACACATCTTTTGAAGAGATTGGTGCATGCCGGTTGAACGAACTAATTTCTGTTTGTAACTGGTTTGCTTTTCCTCGGCTAACCATAGATTGTATCCGAATACCCGATTTCGGTGCGACGATCAACACTCTGTCACGAGATTAAAAGAGGGGTGGTCCCGTTGATACTTTCGATATGACATGCTGCGCCACCTAGAGGTTAGACAGGAGTCGTTTTTACGCGGAGAAAGAGACGAGAAATAAGGCAGCCGGCTGAAAGGGGTGATAGGATATGTTTACTAGGCACTTCTAATTTTAACATATATTTTAAATTTAATTAGGGTCAGGGTTAGGGTTAGGGTTAGGGTTAGGGTTAGGGTTAGGGTTAGGGTTAGGGTTAGGGTTAGGGTTACGGCACTTTTTAGGGTTTTTTCATCATTCTTTAATATATCGTAAAATATATGTTAAAATTAGAAGTGCCTAGTAAACATATCCTATCACCCCTTTCAGCCGGCTGCAGAAATAAGTTCAGCAGCACCGAGTGCAGTAGGATAGCGCTCTCTGATTGGTGGAAATTGCATTCGTATAGTACGGTTAGTGAGCCCGGCAGTTTTCGGCTGGGAGTAATGCAGGACACACTTGCTCTCACGCGAAGCGGAAACGCACTATTTGGGGATGCTCCTTAAAATCAGTGCGATTCAAGAACGAAGGCAAGATTGATTCGCGATGTTTCGCGTTGACTAGAAAATCTAAAATGTTCGAATGAGCGGATGCATATTTCTTCACTTGAATTATATGCGATTGGCGCCGACTTGGCTTCCTAGTTAAAACTGCGATCCTCCAAATTTCATTAAATGTATCTAATCAATGTAGTTTTCTACGCAAGTATTTTGTGGAAAACACATTTTGATCAGATAGACTTAACACAAAAGCTGACTTCAGTTTCAAGGTTTATATCGCGTTTTATGTGTCATAGGAGAGCGTTTATGGGTATGTCGTATTTGTCATAGTTGCTAGCAGAACAGGTTGGTGTGTGCGTGCGTGCGTGTGTGCGCGCCCGTGTGCGCGCGCGTGTGTGAATCGAATTAAGAATGTAAAACTAGCATATCTCCTTCCTAGTTTAGCTATATAGCGAAGCAAAGATTGATTGATATCGCGGTGACCACGCATCAATATACCACGAAAAGTGAACGCAATGTCGACGCACTATTCATGTTTAGCTTTGTTTTTGCGGGGATATCATCACCGCTAAATTACACACGCGATGTTGTTTTCGTTTGCGTAGAGAGATGCTCCCATTTATCAAAGCCCCGCGGGGAATGCATTGTGCCCTTGTTCACGTTAACTCCGAAATTGCCGAAAAAAATTCCCAGCCGGAAAACTCGCTACAAGTGGAATGGCTGTGTTGTGAAGGGCGCGTTTTTGCAACATTAGCCGCAAATGGACGTTGCCTCCGTTTCTCCCGCGTGCGTGCGTCTAGCTAGATTGGGGGATTAGGTGTAGTTATATAGGTACAGGTGTTTTATTCGATCCACGGCTGACGTCAATGTCATCGTTGTTATCCAGCCTTTAAAAAACCTGCGCGCTTCTGCTGCCCCTCGCTGTTCATCTTTACTGATGAGAACGTTTCGCCGGCGCCGATGTCGCTACCGCATCCGAAGCACGTCGACGTGTCCATGTAAGAGCTGAATCTTCATTGACTGCCATAGAAGCGCCGTCGGGTTAAGCAATTTACGAAACAATTTCAGCAAAAAAAAATCGCCAACCGCGAACAGTGGCCTTGCCGCGAAAACCAAAATCACGAGCAAGAAGATTGACGCGGTCGAAATAAGATGAGATAGAAGATAGAGATGAATAGATAAGATTATCCGAAGTAATCTCGACGCAATTAAAGCTTAAAACAGATTTCTTCCGACTTTAAAAGGGATTCGCGTTCAGCGCTAACCCGCCAATTACAATATCCCGGGAGATTCTCCCCATGATAAGGAACTCACGAAGGAAATTCACTCGCCGTACTATGGCTGCCCTTGTTGCCATGGCGCCGCTGGCCGAATGACCCTGGATTCGCGACGGGGCGACGAGAGACTAGTTTCGTAACCCGTTCACCGAGTGTCGCTGTAATACACATCCACATTAAAACTTCAGCGCGCGCGTGGTTTCCTCCCAGTACTACCAATATATATATATATGGGCTAAGCATAGGGGCTACTTCGTACCCCAACACCAGTAAGAGCGCGTATTGAGGGGAGCCAGGGTTACAGTCCTTCGCTATGCGCATCTGATATTATCGTTGAGCAACAATAATTGCGACGCGGTGCAAGGTCTGTTGGCTGAGCAGCGCGATAAAGCCGTAAACCGGTTCCCGAATAAAACAGCGAGTTGCGACGAATTTCAGTTTCAGCTCGTGAAATTCTTTCTCGCGCATCCGGGGCGCTCTGCCACACAGAGCGCGTGATTACCGATTTCTGTTTGAGAACAACGCACGTACACGTGCGCATACAAACGGACAGGGAAATGTAACCCGCAGAGGATATTTCACCGAGATATGTTCGTGAATGCTAGGCAATAGCTTGTAATGTGGAGCAAATTGCGGATCTGTTTTTAGCTATATGGTGGTAAACGTGTGGATTGTAGTATATTGGTGAATCTGCGCGATTGAAAAACGATGGAGCAAGGACATGTGTTGCGGGTTTGCCTCCTGCGTCGTGAGTGTGCGAGCGATATATCCACATGATGATGTTCAACCAACGTGTGGTTTTATTTGTCACTGCGTGGGTCTCTGCCCGGGACGAATTCCACTCATTTTCGATGTTCGTGCGCGTGTGTTCGGCGAGATCGCCTGTCGATATATTCAGTCAGCTGTAAATTATACAGACAGATGTGACTGCGAAGTGTATGCTGGCTATAGTTTATTACAGTTCGGTTACCATTGTGTGTAGTGCGGATGGTGCGCGCGCGTGTATACTCACTCGTCTGCTATAGTACCATCAAAATAATGATCGCGAGGCAACGTATCTGTCCGTGATTAAACGAATTAGGAAGAAGAAGATGCTTAGCTTAAAAGATATGAAGGAGAAATTCATGAGCATGCTGAGTGTGAATCAGACTCAAGGTGAGAAATTCGAACCACCACGTAGGTGTTACCATACTCGCGTGTTCACTTCAATGACCACACACGAACGGTCATACACATACATGTTGCTGCTGTGCGCATGTAAACCTAACTCCCTACACAGATTTTGAATTTTAGGATTTATTCACGCGTACATTGCACCGCACGTAATAGAATAATAGAATAATAGAATGCATATGTTCTCTTGTTTACGTAGGGTTGAGCAATGGCTCCAGAGGAAGCTCTGAGAATCTACGCACGATGGGGAGCAACGACTCGGGCCGCGGTAATAGTCTGGAGGGTAGTACCTCCAAGCGGGATGCTGTGGTCGGCTACTCAGGTATGTCTAACTAAAACTGCACGGAAGAACGACCGAGAGAGGGGGAGCGAGAGCGAGATAGGCGGAGGGAGAGAGAAACATGCACGCACGCACGCACGCATGCACGCACGCACGCACGCACACACACACACACACACACACACACACACACACACACACACCACACACACACACACACACACACACACACACACACACAACACACACACACACACACATAACACACACACACACATACACACACACACACACACACACCAACACAACACACACACACACACAGGGAGAGAGAGAGAGAGAAAGCGAGAGAGAAAGCGAGAGAGAGAGAGAGAGAGAGAAAAGCGCAGAGCGAGAGAGAGAGAAAACGCCGAGAGAGAGAGAGAGAGATAGAGAGAGAGAGAGAGATAGAGATAGAGAGAGATAGAGAGAGAGAGAGAAGAGAGAGAGAGAGAGAGAGAGAGAGAGAGAGAGAGAGAGCGAGAGTGATCATTATATATAGAAAGAGAGAACGATAGAGAGAAAGAAAGAGCGCGCACGAGGGAGAGTGAAAGAGAGAGGGAGAGAGAGCGCAGAAGTTAGAGAGCTAGAGAAGGGGCGAGAAAGAGAGAGAGAGAGAAAGTGAGAGAGAGAGAGAGAGAGGGCGTAGAAGAGAGCTAGAGAAGGGGCGAGAAAGAAAGAAAGAAAGAAAGAGAGAGAGAGAGAGAGAGAGAGAGAGAGAAAGAGAAAGAGAAAGAGAGAGAGAGAGAATGGTTTTATTCCTGGAAGGTTGTGTGTAAGGTGGCTCCAACTAGCGCAGACATACTCCCTTTTCAGGTCACCTTACATCCTACCACCCTAAATGCCACACCCTCTCGCTTTCAAGTCTCTTTTCCTCGATCCAACTCTAATATTCCGATCCTTCATATGACCCCTCCCGCTTCTTAGGCGCATAATCACGTTTCCTTCCGCATAACTCTCGCTTCTAGCCACTCTGTTACGGCAACTTTTCTTTCCTCTTTTCATGCATGCTTCCCTCGTGTCTCTCTGCGTACTTGCCACTCCCTTCTCCTCCTCTCATATTTCTCATATCTCTCATATCTCTCATATCTCTCATATCTCTCATATCTCTCATATCTATCATATCTCTCATATCTCTCATATCTATCATATCTATCATATCCCTCATAACTCTCGCGTCATACTGTCACCTTAATTCTTTCTTTCGCCATCTTACCCTGAAGCATCCGTCATCTTGTTTCCGCTGCTTGCCTTCCTTCTACTTTCTTTCCCATGCGTATTGCAGACAGCTGGACCCTGAACCATGTAATGAAATCATAAATAAGAAGTATTGCGATACTAAAACGTTTCTTACAAACAAAAACTGTGTCAGCCATAATGGTTCACGTCTTCGACAACGAACAAACGCATAAATTATAACATGGCTAACAATAAGCTACGCGAACATATATAAATCACATGCAGTATACGAGGTTTCGTCGTGTTCTAGGACCATTAGGGAGCAGCAGTAACAGCTCTAAGGGTATTCCGAGCGTAGCGGAGAGTTCTACAGACAGCCACTACAGTGCTGAGCTAGGCACACTAAGCGCTGATCGCACAAGTCGATCACCTTAAGCGGACTATGGCGCCATTGTGAGAGTGTTTGCTCTAGAATTCATCGCCGCATTGTCCTACCGTTAACCACCCGGTCTAATTGCCTCCCGTTGCCCCCGCCACCGCCGCTCTCTCTCGATCTCCCTCTCTCTCTCTCTCTCTCTCTCTCTCTCTCTCTCGGATCCGAACCAGTTACAGTGAGCGCGTGCAGGGGCTGCGTGAGGGTGAGAGAAGATGACAGACAGCTGGTTGGATGTCGCTCAAAGCTTCCTCTATCTGTCCCGGAGTGAGGTTTAACACGTCTGTGTTGTCGCTATCGTCCCCAACAAGGCCGCGCTCGTTGCTCGTGCGCATGCGTGAGTGTGTCCGCTAGAAGCTGGCTAATAGACGACGGAGATATAGCGGGAGAGGTAGGAAGGCGTCGCGGTGTACCGTCAGTTCTCACACAACATCGTGAGGGGTTTAAACCTGCATCGTGGACGCGAACACGTAAGATAAATTATTTAAATTATCCGATTTCTTTCGCGCAGCTAATATAACGGTCGTGAATCGTATGCAAGGTATGCAATCGTATGCCTAGGTGTGTTGTAATGCTGTCATGAACGGTCTTGTCGATTAACCTTGAATTCTGCTGATTATCAGAGTGTGCGTGGTAGCATCACACATTCAACATATTATGAGTATATCCCAGAGTTATCTCTTTCTCGGAGGGCGTTTCCTCGTCTTGGCGATTTAGGTTATAAACCATTCTAAGATTTGTAGGTTTTATACATTCAAGTATTTTATGCAAGAGAGCTTAATTCCAAGATCTAGTTTTTCTATCTAGAACTTTAGTTTAGCCCTTAGCAGCCTGCACAATCCTTTTTGCGATTGCCAATAACATCAGGCCATATTAAGCAGTCTCCCCTTCTACAATACACCGCCACCGTGTTTGATAGATATTCCGTCGCTGTGTGAGATGAACCATCATTCTCGCGTGTTTTCGATTAACGCTAAGAAATTGTAATTTAACACGGACGTAGTTAACTGTGCCGCTGCCAATTAGTGCAGACGAGCTTAAGCACATCTGCTAATATAACCGTAATATTGCCCCTGGGCTTCGCGCTATAGTCATTGTTGCAGAAGATTTGTTTGAGTCAGTAGATATCGGTGGCTCGGGGTCGACGGCTCGTGACATGATTTCGCACATCTCGTCGTTAGTATAGAGTGGTGTCATACGCGCACGCACGCACGCACGCGCGCACACACACGCGCGCGCGCACCGTGATCCACATTGTGAGAATGACCACCGTTGTCTGGCCCAGGTGCATGATGGATACCACGACGGATGCGCATGTGTGTGTTTGTGAAGTTCAAACACACCGAGGCGCTGAAGTGGTCGGATGAACGCGGGGTAAAACATTCAGCCGACGCGCCCGTATGTTCGTGAAGTGACTCCCCCCAACTGCTTGGTGTTGCTGCGAGAGATCGCGTGTGTAGTATGAACTGTGAGGACGCTATCGAGCGAGAGGCATTGTGGGCCACGGCGGAAGCTTTCATCGACGCCATATTTGCGGCGAATCCCATTGACACTGTCGCCGACAGCGACAACGACGACGACGATGACGATGGGGATAGCGTGGATGCTGGGATATGGCTGCCGACTGGGAAATCAACGTCTACTGCTCTACTCTCTCAAGCGGGTAAGCTTCACACAGACAAGAACTATTGTTGTAGGAGGAAGGTGTATCGTAAGTGTCATTTGAAATTAGATGTGGGAACAGGAGTTCGGGAAGGTATTTTGTAATGAGCGAATAACGTAGAAATGCAAGGGTATCTCGGTGTGAGGGGTGTGTGCGCTGTAAGCACTGGCTGACGTACGAGAGGCGAAGAGAGGTAGAGATTGGTGTTAGGGTTAACAGGCAGAACAATGTACAACTACGGATTCGGTATGAGGCGTTGATAGAAGTAATCTCGGTGGGAAGTGCAAACATAGGGTTACATGGGTGTCGATAGAGCTGATCGACCAGGAATGAATTCAAGCGACACAAGTTACATACAATTTCACGTAGTAATATGGAAATAATAATATAAAATAATAACGTGGACAAACCGAATGTCTACTATAGGTAACCGGAGTGGCGGTATTATTTTCCGTTAGGCAGGTTCTCTATGTAATGATTCAAGATCACACGATACGATGGTTACGTGCGTGTGTTCGAGCGAGTTGTAGCAAGCAAGCCACTTCATCTATTGTCATCATTACTGGTAATTAATAAAACCCCTGAGATGATGGTTGTCTATTTATAATCACTCGATCATGGCTGATGTAAATAAATGTTGCCTAAATTCTAATACCCGACTTTCTCGTAAGCAAAATATAATAATTATTTAGATATGAAGGTATCATTTGAGACAGCGTTGTTATAGCGATTCAGGCCATAGTTCGATGTTGATAACGATCGGTAATATTTTCCATATTAAAAGGCGTCGTGGCAATCACAACTAAGTGTGTTACTGTCTCTCTGTAGGTAGAGACCTAACCTGGAGCCATAGACCTATTGTGTTATCTTTTGTTACCATTGTATGCAATAACACTGCGCTTCAGGCAGTAGTGCAGGGGGTTGCATGGGGTAACCCTGTGTTTTGCCTTCTCATAGTTGTCCTTTTGTAAATAATGACATAAAAGTGTCATAGTAATGACATCATATCATTTGGCCCGCAATACATGAGTAATGGTCGTGGTTGGTAATCACCATGCCTCCTAAGATAACGGGTCGCGATTCTTTGGAGTGAATAAACCTGAAGAAACTAGGTGCTGTCGTTACTCCCGCGGTGGCGCCACGCTCTGTTACCCACAAATTTTGCACAGGGGAGAGATAGTGATCCGCTAGGGGACGGCTCTGATTGGCTAATTTTGTCTCTTATTTATTTTATTTTTTATTATTTTTGGCTAATTTTGTTTTATTTTAGAATTAGGGATATTAGCGGTTAGGATTAGGGTTAGGGTTAGGGTTAGGGTAACTGATTCTATATCCACAACTTATTTTCTATATTCACTATCTCTCCCCTGAGACCTACTAATTACCCACGACTGTTGTCTTCGTGTCGTCAATGACTCCATGCAATCGCACTGTTGTGATCGCATTCAAACATTTTATGTTATCTGAAGTAAATCATTTGGACCGTCGTCAAAGCAAAACTAGTCTTAACATTAGTAATAATGTTACCTTTTTTCATTAGAACCGTATGACAGAAACATGGTAAATTTGCATACAGATGTTTATGATGAGATAGATGAGATAAATGTTTCTCATACAGAGTCCACTTCTGTATGAGAAACATTTATCTCATCTATTAGAGAGAGTACGCGTCAGCGAGAAAAAGTTATCGTTAAGACTAATGTTAAGACGAATTTTTGTTTTCTAACAACGGTGCCTCGAATTATACCTGTTTACGTGCATACCTGCGTGCGTGCACGTAGTGCGCCATAGCGAGCGCCACTTTGGCTAATATTAAATTCATGATCAGCAACAGTTCGAACACAGATGCCACGAGAGGTTTTAAGAATACGCCGCAATATTTCCGTTATCACATGAGATAAGATGTCAATCATCCGTATGTTGAAGCGTATATATATAATTATTAAAGTTGTCATTGAGAGATAATTGTGCGCTCTATATATCTGTGATTGTCTGTTCTGTGGTATGTACCTGCACAAGTGTATTCGGAGTCATGCGCACTCGCAAAAATTGACGTATATTTGTTATCCTCCTTAGGATAGTGTACATACAAAGTTAAGTTCAGCATCCAAATTCGTAAATGTGGTTTCCTGGTATTACCTACTACAATTGATTACAGAAAAGATGTTTGATTCAGAGTAGCTCTACCTCATATATACCCTTCGCTCGTGAAAATCCTGTTGTTTAGTGAAAGTAGATGTAGATGTAGAGCAGATGCAGCATTGCAACAGCTGCGTCATTGACTTTAAAAAGTTTCGGCCACACGCGTGGATGAATGAGCGTACATACGTATAAAGTGACGCCTACATGCATTGGAACAGTGCTCCCTGCGGCTGCGGGACTATCGCCTTAGCACGTGCGTCGTCACCTCCGTATATGGTCGATAGAATGGTTACCGGTTAGGCAATCGGCGACAATTTCAGATCCAGTTTAGAGAAGGAATTAGAGAGAAAAAAGTTAGACAAATTATTCGTTGCGCTATTGTT
>NW_014578383.1:75764-80294 GCF_000485595.1 Priapulus caudatus
GGCTACGCGCCTGGCGGATCAACGCATTTGGCAGAATCTGCAGTGAATAGCAGTAAAGCTGTTAACTCTTACTGTGAGCGATGTTTAATAGAGTTCTTTTTAAATATTTCGTTCAAACATTACAATATTTGCAATGCAATTCCCCCGCCCCGCCTTCACTCTCCTCCTTCACGTTACCTCCATCTCCTCACACAATTTCGACAGATTGACAATTGTCGGCTCTAAATGCCCAAGCATAGCCCAGCTATTATGCGAATACGTAGCAAAGTCACACATTATGAAGTCAACTGCAACGAGAGCGCATTAACATACTCGGACCAATGCAGTTTTACACGAACTCATGGTTCGGAATGCTTATAGATGCGACGCGTACATCGATAGAACATAAATTGATACCGTCCACATAACACTATAATTATTGCAACTACATTACTCTAATGCTGTTCTCACCCCTCTTGCACACGTGTTACTGCTCTGCTCCGTATACCGTTAGCCACAAGTTACCTTCTCACTTCTTACTACGTGCTTTCGACATGAAACAGTCGTAGAGCCTGTGTAGGGAACCTTTGATGTCACACGTTACAAACGTTGGTAGGCAATGATCGTAGAAGGCGTCGAAGGCGTCGTGTATAATATAGATTTATTCGGCTATATATATAATCGGCTTTATTCTAATACACTGTATATGTTAAAATTTTATATATATATATATATATATATATATATATGAGTGCAGTGGTCCGGTTTCTTGATACATCCGTGTGTCTGTCAATTTACGGTAGCCTTGAAAGTGGCCATTTTTTTCTCGACAAAGAAAAAAGTGTTTCTCCTGACCGTTCTTCTCTGTAGCCAACGTGGCCAGCGCAAAGGAAACTCACACGGCGCTGGTTCTGTGCCAACACAGGCGGTGCTGCTGCAGTCGTGTCATAGCAAACACTGCAGAGTTTAGCAGCGTCGTGCTCGCGGTCCGTCTATCCTTTCAATATTGTTGGTTTTGTCGAAATCAGGATGCGTTCGGCCAGGGTCGCCCCGCGATTGTAGCGCGTGTTTGCCTAGGGGCCGGTTTTTGTAATCAATGCGCAATATATAGATTCTTATCGAATGACTCATTGGAGAGTAAATCTAATCTATTATGTTCTAGCATCAGCGCTTATGCTCCAGCTTTAGCCCTTATATTCCAACTTTAACGCTTATATTCTAGCTTTAGCGCTTATATTCCAGTTTTAGCCCTTATATTACATCTTTACTGCTTATATTCCAATTTCAGTGCGTATAATCCATTACTGGATGTTATTACAACCAATAAAACAGCAGAACACCAATAAACTACTTGCGAGGTTGACGTGGAACAGACGCATTTCGCCTCTCACTTGACACTCACGAATGCACGGTTTCGCAATTCGTTTTCCGAGATCGCTTTCTTTTGTTTTTGTCAATCGAACCCAAATGAAACCTCCCGCGTAACGACTCACCCAATTGCAACGGTTGTTATTCTACCCAAGCATAAAACAAAACGCGCGACCTGTTCGTCTTTCGATAGATTCACCTTATCGGCCTTATCGGGCCACCGAGTGATGGTGAAGATATTTTTGCGAGGCGTTGTAACCTTGGTGCATAGCAGCGGATACCTACAGGGTCAGGGGCAATTCCCGGCGACGCTGTAAAAGAAACTTGTTTTCGATTATGGTTCTACGCAGCTTTAGTCCATTCGTTGCGTATCACATTACGCATGCACGCCCTGGTTCGATCATCCCTGGGCTCGATCATTCTCGCATCTCAGGTCGGATCCTCTTACATCCTTACCGCAATGGTGCAGCTAAACCCCCGAACTCACACGAACGACGTAAGGTTGAAGGTATTAAGGTTGTAAACGACGTAAGGCATTAACGCTGAGAATGTCGGGGAAGAAGTGGGTCATCTGTGGTCATTCTCACCGGGAGGTGCGATGCCAGAGAGCGGAAGCTGATGTGAATATGCATGCTGTTGTCCCAGTCATGGCGGCCCGTGCGAGTGCGCGCAGCCCCCACCACCCACTCCCTACTATTATCCATATGCATTCATGCTGGACATAAATACGAATAATGATTTATCATAGCGGCAGTACAGCGTCGGCTCACGAAGATCCGGGCGGCAACCTTTCTGCTTCTGTTTGCCCCTTAGCCTGCGGATAAGTTTCCCCATGGTATACGGGATGTGTGGTATTGTGGTTTCAGGCGCGATATCGGTGGAGCGTACTTGGTGGGTTCTGTCAGCGAGCTGTCTATGTCACGTATTTCAGCTTCAGCACGCAATTATGGACTCATCCGCACGTCGCAAGGTCCCCGTAGACTCGATATTAAGCGACGCTCTAAGCGCATTTTTTCACTACGAGTTTACGACTCTACTCGGCGATGTGTGACTATGCAAGCCTATCAACTGGCTGGTTCTTAGGTGGGTAGTGGTACGTTTTGCGTTAATGGCTGCCTGGGTGGAGTAGGCACAAAGAGAGACCCAGATGCGAGGGACGTGAATGAGTATCGAGCTAGGCGCTGTTGCTGCGTTTAAACCGCAAATACAGAACAAGGCCACACACACACACGCGCGCGCGCGTATACTCGAGCGTTATATTACCTAATATTGCTGCGACTTCGAGAGAAGGGCACGTAATAGTTACTTTGTTTACTACTACTGTACGCATATACACGCTGCTGCTGCTGTTGCTGCTGTTGCTGCTCCTCCTCCTCCTTTTTCTCTACACATTCTTCTCCTCCTCCTCCTTCTCTACTCATCCTCCTCCTCCTCTCCATCATGCTCCTACTACTGCTACTGCTACTGCTACTGCTGCTGCTACTGCTACTGCTACTGCTACTGCTAGATTAGGGTTAGGGTTAGGGTTAGGGTTAACTGATTTCTATATCCACAACTTATTTCTATATTCACTATCTCTCCCCTGAGACCTACTAATTACCCACGACTGTTGTCTTCGTGTCGTCAATGACTCCATGGCAACGCACTGTTGTGATCGCATTCAAACATTTATGTTATTCTGAAGTAAATCATTTGGGACCCGTCGTCAAAGCAAAACTAGTCTTAACATTAGTAATAATGTTACCTTTTTTTCATAGAACCGTATGACAGAAACATGGTAAATTTGCATACAGATGTTTATGATGAGATAGATGAGATAAATGTTTCTCATACAGAGTCCACTCTGTATGAGAAACATTTATCTCATCTATTAGAGAGGTACGGTCAGCGAGAAAAAGTTATCGTTAAGACTAATGTTAAGACGAATTTTTTTGTTTCTAACAACGGTGCCCTCGAATTATACCTGTTTACTTGCATACCTGCGTGCGTGCACGTATGTGCGCCCATAGGAGCGAGCTTTGGCTAATTATTAAATTCATGATCAGCAACAGTTCGAAACACAGATGCCACGAGAGGTTTTAAGAATACGCCTCAATATTTCCGTTATCACATGAAGATAAGATGATCAATCATCCGTATGTTGAAGCGTATATATAATTATTATAAGTTGTCATTGAGAGATAATTGTGCGCTCTATATATCTGTGATTGTCTGCTTCTGTGGTATGTACCTGACAGTGTATTCGGAGTCATGCGCACTCGCAAAACATTGACGTATTTTGTTATCCTCCTTAGGATAGTGTACTTACAAAGTTAAGTTCAGCATCCAAATTCGTAAATGTGGTTTCCTGGTATTACCTACTACAATTGATTACAGAAAAGATGTTTGATTCAGAGTAGCTCTACCTCATATATAGCCCTTCGCTCTGTGAAAATCCTGTTGTTTAGTGAAAGTAGATGTAGATGTAGAGCAGATGCAGCATTGCAACAGGCTGGTCATTGACTTTAAAAGTTGTTTCGGCCACACGCGTGGATGAATGAGCACGTACATACGTATAAAGTGACGCTACATGCATTGGAACAGTGCTCCCTGCGTGCGTGCGACTATCGCCTTAGCACGTTCACCTCCGTATATGGTCGATAGGAATGGTTACCGTTAGGCCAATCGGCGACAATTTCAGATCCAGTTTAGTTAGAAGGAATTAGAGAGGAAAAAAGTTAGACAATTATTTCGTTGCGCTATTGTCGGTCGCTGTCACGTTTGCGGATAATGCGATATAATTATGGTGACATGGGGGCGTGTGAGAGATCACCTCTGTGTATAAGGCATGTCTGCCCTGTATGCGATTGCTATTCCACCCCACCTCACCAGCCATGAATATATCGCACAAATAATTCCCTCTTATAGGCATTACGCACAGTAGACAATTTGAGTGACTAGGTCCCAACTTCTAATATATATATATTATGGGCTTGTGCATGTGTGCGTGTGTGTGTGTGTGTGTGTGTGTGTGTGTGTGTGTGTGTGTGTGTGTGTGTGTGTGTGTGTGTGTGTGTGTGTGTGTGTGTGTGTGTGTGTGTGTGTGTGTACGAAGTAGTACGTAACGTAACGTAACGTAACGTACGTACGTAGTACGTACGTACGTACGTAACGAACGTACTAACGTAACGTTAACCGTTAACC
>NW_014578383.1:80319-81627 GCF_000485595.1 Priapulus caudatus
TTTTTTCTCAGCTCACAGCTCGCATAGCGTCGTGTGAACGCTCTCTTCAACGACGATCCGTGTCGTTTTCGACACGGAGCGTTTTCGACCCGAGTTCCTTCGCTCCGTGTGAACGCGGCTAATATTCTGCTATATTGTCACAATTATTATTTAATATCACATTAATTTATCTCGATTATGCATCGTATTTTTTTAAATCTCAATGACACGTAGATGCGTGGAAAAGAAGATTAATGATTATTATTTAAATGTGAATCCTGTGGGTACGATTCTACCCATACGTATGTCTTTACCGGCATGCGACATCCCCATGTATACATCTGTCCACGTGCTTCTACCTCTACCCTCGCCACAAGTTACCATCTCGCTTCTCACTATGTCGCGAGAAGCACCTCATACGACGTGAAACAGTCGTGAAGCCTAGTCGGGTTACCTTTACCTTAGCCCGACCAAGCTCTATGACTGTTTCACGTTCACTGTCGCCGCGTGAGAAGCGAGAAGGTAACCTGTGGATCTACCCTGCCTAAAGCAAGACTACGGTGTGCTACAATGTGTGTTTGTATCAGGTGCACGGACTGCGTCTAGAGCTGGTGAAGAGCAAGGAGGTGATAGTGAAGCTGCAGCAGAAGGAGCATGCGATGATCGAACGGTAAACTATAGTACATTAGACGCACGATCAGTGGTGATCGATTCATGATACTCTCAGTATAGATACTTGCAGCGCGATCAATCACTAATGTATGGAGACTGCTTGCTCTAACAGTATTTATACCAGCCGCGTACGAAACTTATGTGTGTAGATATGCGTAAAGTTAGAGCAAAGTTTTTCTGCGATGGCTTTCACAGATCAGTTGCATAGATAAGCTGCAAGATGAATAAGATGCATAGATAAGATACCGATAAGATGCCGACAAGATGCCGAGAAAGACTTTTTACCGCGTCAGAGTTTACAGACGATAAATACGCTACGCGAGCATCCATGCAGAAGTGAAAAATCCAGAAGTGAAACCACAGGCACTTGGACCGTTTCAATAATAAAATGATGGTTAATAAATACAACTTGTCAGTAGTACTACTAGCCCTACCAGTACCAGTATTCAGTAAGTCTTAATGTTTGATTTGACCTAATAACTTCACTTCAACACCGTCCAATACACCGCTGCAACACATAGCCCGCACGCCATTGCGCATGCACAAATGCACAGTGATATAGGAGTGTGTGAGATATTGTGACATGTATTATTATTGATTGAGACGTGCTGCCATCGGGTGGTCATCTTTGTAACTTTTGCAATGTTCTGTTGTTTT
>NW_014578384.1:8546-16092 GCF_000485595.1 Priapulus caudatus
TACGGGCCGCGTGTACGTGTGTACCGTGGTGTAGTGCGTGTACGTGCGATGTACGTGCGTGTACGTCGTGTCGTGCGTGTACGTAGGCGTGTATCCGCGTGTACCTGCGTGTACGTGCGTGTACGTGCGTGTACCTGCGTGTACGTGCGTGTACGTGCGTGTACCCGCGTGCACGTGGCGTGTACCGCGCGTTGTACGTGCGTGTACCCGCGTGTACACCGCGTGTATGCTGCGTGTACGTGCGCTGTACCGCAGTGCAACGCGCGCTGCAACCGGCAAGTTAAGATCACGTGACTCGCTTGACCTGCCTGCCTATTGTCGGTTACATAGAGCCGGTGTGGAACTTGACACAGGCACACCGCACACGCTGTGGAATCTGACACACGTGGAAGAAATATCAAACACGTGTGATATTTTCCACAGCAAAGAAATCGCTGTGTTTGCACGCGCACACGCGGTTCTTGGTGCTGCCGCCATCAGCACGCGTGGCCGATGGGCGCAGCACAAAACACAACCGTGTGCGGCAGGCTTAAGACACGGGTCGTTTTCGTACCGATAAAACGTCCGTGTGAAACGCTTGCTCCGCGACGCATTTGACACGGATCGTTTTCGACCGGGTCGTATCGGCTATTGTCTGCCACCAGTCTTTCTGCTTATTCTAGTAGCGGTAGGTGCGGACCTATTGCTTTCGCGACACCGGCTGATCGAAACCCGCCCCCCCCCCACTCAGTGTTATTTAGGGTACGCATATGCCTCGTTCCCTCCCTTTGAAAGCACCCCCTATCTCAGGACTGCCAAAATTTTCTTAACCCCCATTTCGCGGGCTTTTTGGCGGTTTTTCCTGCCTTGGAGACCCCCCTTAAATCCGGAACACTACGTATAGACTGGTACCGGTACGTATCCTTCGCTACACTGACGTAGTGACGTTAGTGAAGGCGTGTAGAACTGTCGACCGCGGTACCAGTCTACACTACGTAGTGTAGAGTTCAGCGAGGCGAGGGGAACTACGGGAGCAATATTTTTATTTTTCAAATGAAATAATCCTGAATGAGCCGCAATATTTCAAAACTAGCAGGAATTTCAGGAATTTGATCCGCGGGATTTGATAATGTTTTCTATGATATTCAAGATGAAAAGCAGAGAAGGAAAAACCCCCTTTTTAAAGAAATCTCGGGTGAAAAGTCAAATACACCCCCTTTTTTACAATTCTTGGGCCGGATTTTGTCGCGCGAAAAATATCCCTTTACGCGGAGATTTTGGGAACGCGCATGCGGTCTTTCCGACCTCGGGAGTGGGGGGGGGCGGGATTCGAAACTACCGTTGCTAGCATTGTGTTGCGTCTACCGTTGCTAAGCGTTGTGCTGCGTGTAACGCTACGCGTTGCTGCAACGCAGTTAGATGCGATATGATATGACTACTAGGCACTTTAATTTAATTAAATTTTTTTTTTTTTTGAGAAGCGGTCGCTTGTGTACATGTAGATATACAAGTCAGGGTGCGTGTGTACATGTACAAGCGGGCGTGCGTGTGTACATGTAGATATAGAAGCGGTCGCTTGTGTACATGTAGATATACAAGTCAGGGTGCGTGTGTACATGTACAAGCGGGCGTGCGTGTGTACATGTAGATATACAAGCGGTCGCTTGTGTACATGTAGATATACAAGTCAGGGTGCGTGTGTACATGTACAAGCGGGCGTGCGTGTGTACATGTAGATATACAAGCGGTCGCTTGTGTACATGTAGATATACAAGTCAGGGTGCGTGTGTACATGTACAAGCGGGCGTGCGTGTGTACATGTAGATATACAAGCGGTCGCTTGTGTACATGTAGATATACAAGCGAGCGTGCGTGTGTACATGTACAAGCGGGCGTGCGTGTGTACATGTAGATATACAAGCTGTAACACCCTAGTTGGCCTACTCCCATTTCGCCTACGTCCCATTTAGTCTACTCTCATTTCGTCTACTCTCCGAATCGGCAATATTCCCATTTCGCCTACTCCCATTTCGTCTACTCTTAGAATAAGTAATATAATAGTGTCAAGTGGTGTTTTCATTATTTGTACCTATGTTTTCTTCCGGTTCCTGTAGTCTATGTATGCCAATTAAAACCATATTTTATTATTTATAAATGATTATTTAGTGAACAAACCGATCTTAGACGAAATGGGGATGGGGTAGATTTTGAGCGTAGACGAATTGGGAGTAGGCGAAATTAGTGTAAGCAAACTGGGAATTTTGCTGTAGGCAAAATGAGAATTTTGCCGTAGGCGAAAAAGGAGTAGGCCAACCGGGAATAAACCGTGTTAACGCTCTCTTCAACGACGCTCCGTGTCGGTTTTGATCCGGGTTAGTCTCGAATCGTTTCGACCCTGGACGAACACTCCGTGTGAACGCGGCTAATAGCAACAAACTCAATGCGCCACGCGCGCGCTGTGGAATCGAACGTTGCGCCACCGCTGGCGCACCCGTACACCCCCGCCTATACAACGGGAGCGCCGTTACGTATGTACATGTACAGCGCGCGTTGCGTAGTACATGGTTGATATCAGGGCGAGCGGCGCCCGTGGTGTACATGATAGACTTATACACGCGAGGCGTTGTCGGCTGTACATGTACAAGCGGGCGTGCGTGGAGTACATGTGAAGCGCGGCCGGCGTGCGTGTGTACATGTGAGACTTATTGACGAAGGCCGGCCGTGCCGGTGCCTCGTCCCACGGTAGAATATATTGCAGGTGCCCGAGCTCCGTGCTCGACCAGAGCAGTCCCCGCATGCCCCGCGTAGTGCTAATGTGACAGCATGGCGGGAGCCGTGCGTCATGTACATGTTACAAGCGACCGCGACGCGCCATGTACACTGTAGACATATCAACGCCGCGAGCGTAGTCCCCGACCGCATGTACCAATGTACGATATAAACAACGCGGTGTGGTGTGCTGACAATACATGCATTACAGACGACGCGTACCGGCTAGCTCCGCGGGACTATCAGCTATACCAAGGGCGAGGCATACGTGCCGCTGTACAATGTTACAAGCGGCGCCGTGCGGTGCTGTACATGATACAAGCGGGCGGTGCGTCGGGGCTGGTAACACTCCCTAGATAATACCAATTAAGCGAGCCGTGCGTTTCTCGTGTACATATACAAGCGACAGCGTGGCCAGCGCACGCCGCTGCGTGCACCGTCACCATCGTAGAGTCATACACCCGCGACGGCGGTGCACTGTCGCTACCATGTAGCCAAGCGGCGCCTGCCGGCACCTCCACCCCCCCAGCGCACCCCTGGCCCCCAGCCTCCTGCTCCCTACATGTCTAGCTAATACAAGCACCGCCAGCGGCGTTTGGCAACCGGGCCCCGGGCCAGCGTGTACGTGCGTGTACGTGCGTGTACGTGCGTGTACGTACGTGTATCCGCGTGTACCCGCGTGTACGTGCGTGTACGTGCGTGTACGTGCGTGTACCCGCGTGCACGTGCGTGTACCCGCGTGTACGTGCGTGTACCCGCGTGTACACGCGTGTATCTGCGTGTACGTGCGTGTACCGCAGTGCAACCGCGCTGCAACCGCAAGTTAAGATCACGTGACTCGCTTGACCTGCTGCTATTGGTCGGTTACATAGAGCCGGTGTGGAACTTGACACAGGCACACCGCACACGCTGTGGAATCTGCCACACGTGGAAGAAAATATCAAACACGTGTGATATTTTCCACACGCAAGAAATCGCTGTGTTTGCACGCGCACACGCTGTGTCTTGTGCTGCGCCATCAGCCACGCGTGGCCGATGGCGCAGCACAAAACACACCGTGTGCGGCAGGCTGTTATCGACCCGTGTGTAGTGGGTGCGAAATTTTTGCCGTGTGAACGCGCACCGACACACGACCCGGGTCAGAATTAGTACGCCGAAGGACGTTGCCAGACATGCGTCTCAACAGAGGAATTGCTCCGACCTGTGATTGGAAGGTAAAAATAGAATTCGTGACGTCTCGTTTTACATTTTGCATACCCCATCGCATACGCTATTACGCTGACCGGTAGGAAAGTGTACTAACTATCATATGGCGCGAACGATTTGAGTAACAATTCTATAAATTCTAGCTATTATAGATACATGTGTTAGCTATCACCTCTGTGAATTGTGAGTTTATTGAAGTACGATTAGTCTAATTAATCGTTAATACACGTGCGGCTACATACACTATTTTTTTATCCTCCAATCACAGGTCGGAGCAATTCCCCTGTTTAGACGCATGTGTCGCCAGTGTCGAGAGCCAGAGTTTACACAGAGTTGCTGTGCATTGATTGTTTAATTCGCATTGTTTGCTTAATTGTTCGCGTGGACGCATTGTTTTTTTTCACCTCGTAACTCGCCTAGAGGCATGAAGGCGTAGTCGCATAGAGGCACGATCGCATAGAGGACTGATCGATCAAACGTCGTGTATATGTACAAGCGAGCGTGCGTGTGTAAATGTACAAGCGAGCGTGCGTGTGTACATGTACAAGCGGGCGTGCGTGTGTACATGTATAGATATGCAAGCGAGTGTACGTGTGTACATGTACAAGCGAGCGTGCGTGTGTACATGTAGATATACAAGCGAGCGTGCGTGTGTAGATTTACAAGCGGGCGTGCGTGTGTACATGTAGATATACAAGCGAGCGTACGTGTGTACATATACAAGCGAGCGTACGTATGTACATGTACAAGCGAGCGTGCGTGTGTACATGTACAAGCGGGCGTGCGTGTGTACATGTACAAGCGGGCGTGCGTGTGTACATGTAGATATACAAGCGAGTGTACGTGTGTACATGTACAAGCGAGCGTGCGTGTGTACATGTACAAGCGAGCGTGCGTGTGTACATGTACAAGCGAGCGTGCG
Organism: Priapulus caudatus; assembly: GCF_000485595.1. Taxonomy (NCBI): domain Eukaryota; kingdom Metazoa; phylum Priapulida; class Priapulimorpha; order Priapulimorphida; family Priapulidae; genus Priapulus; species Priapulus caudatus. Next base: position 13,423 of record NW_014578384.1, read on the forward strand.
TGTGTACATGTAGATATACAAGCGAGGGTAGTATATAGAATAGATATAGATAAGATATTAATTTAACAATAATTAAAGAGGCGCAAATATATATTCAAATGTAAAGCTATACCTGTATGTAAGTATACTGTAAATGTAGAAGCTATACCTGTACGTAAGCTATAAGCCTGTAATATAAGCTATACCTGCTATGTAAGCTATACCTGTATTGTAAGCTATAGCCTTATGTAAGCTATACCTTGTATGTAAGCTAATATCCTGTATGTAAGCTTATACGGCTGTAATGGTAAGCTATACCATTATGTAAACTATACCTGTACCTGTAAGCTATACCTGTCATGTAAGCTATACCTGTATGTAATACGCTATACCTGTATGTAAAGCTATCACCTGTATAAGCTATACCTGTATGTAAACTGATAGCCTGTATGTAAGCCTATACCCTGTATCGTAAGCTATAACCTGTATGTAAGCTATACCCTATGTAAGCTATACCTGTTGTAAGCTATACCCTGTATGTAAGCTATACCTGTATGTAAGCTATACTGTATGTAAGCTATACCTGTATGTAAAGGCTAATTACCTGTATGTAAGCTATAGGCCTGTATGTAAGCTATACTCTTATGTAACACAAAAAAAAACAAAAAAAACAAAAAAAAAAAAAAAAAAAAACAAATTTTTACCTGTAGTAAAGGCTATAGCCTGTATGTAACTATACCTGTATGTAAGCTATACCTGTATGTAAACTTTAACCGTATGATAAGCTATAGCCCTGTATGTACAAGCTATACCTGTTATGTAAGCTATACCTGTATGTAAAAACATTGTCTGCTCAGTAACTATGGTGACTTGATGAAAAATGTAAATACTGATGACGTAAATCATTGCTACACAGACGACATCCATAAGTTACCCGAACATGCATTATATATAAATCGTTAATATATATATAGTATATATATGTATATACAACGTTAAGTGCTTGGCTCATGATGCAGAATGCTAAGACGGGAACGTTACTACCTCTAACAGAAACTCAGGTATTCATTACGTCATAGTAATTATCATGATGATACATAATATAGTTATGCCGATGATAATTTACATGTCGCAATGATCCACGTTCATGATGTTTTTCAATAAATGCGGCCTAACGATAATGCATATAATAAGCAAATGGTTCAGCAGAAATGAAAAACACGAACTTGAATAAATCGATGTCTCTATAATATCTACATGACACCACGAACCACATCAGCTTTTAATATTACATAGATTCATCAATATACGGATCATTCCTTACTTTACATTCATTCATTCATGACACTCACTCACTCCCTCACTTATTCCATTCATTAATTTATGCATGCATGCAATCTTCCCCCGGTTTCGGGTTCCTTCATAAATAAGCTTCGTTCGTTACGTACATTCGGCTTCTTGTTTATTTCATTTGTTTATTTAGTTCGTTCGTGTCGTTCGCTCGTTAACTTCATACCATCTACTCGTTCACTCACTCCACGTCACTCGTCTGACCACGCACGCACGCACGCCACCACTCACTCACTCGCTCAACTCATTTCAACTCACTTACTTACTCCACTCACTCACCCACCAACTCACATGCAGTAAATTCAATTCATTAGTATCTCGTCATTTATTTTGTTATTCAGCGTACTGTTCCGTCTTCTACTCGGCGGCGCCGTCAATATAATTCACGGCTGGTCGAGGCGCCCGCCTGCAGCTGCGCAATGCGCAATCCTCCCCAGCTTCCGCTGGCGCGTAGCCGAGCCGAAAACCTCGGAACGCGCCCAAGTCAATCGTGGCTATCCCGCAAGACTTCCGACTTCAAAGGCGCCGCGCAACCACATCCAATCGAGCAAGCGTCGGCACACCTCCGGTGGCCAACACTCGTCGCGCCAATCCCATCGAATATTGACATCCAACCGCGAATGCATTACGATCACGCGGACGGCGCCTAATCGAGAGCGCGGTGTCACTTGACTTAACGCCTGCCCGTGCCAGCGAGCGCGCTGACAATTAGCAAGAATGTGATTAATTGGGACCGGTTGCCGTGAGGCGTAGCTCGCCATGGCGAATTAGGTTAACTACGTCATCATCAATCTACTTCTAGTTAAACGTGTCAGTCGTCGGTGTCGGCATCACGTGACCGTTAAAGCGTTCGTGGCCTGCGCGCAGGCACATCGCGTGACCTAGTTAGCCCCAGCAGCCTGTAGTAGATGATTGCCTGAGGAATAATCGTAGAGTGTGCGCGAAAGTCTGAGCAGTATATACAAGTGGTGGCACCGCCAGCCGACGATGGCCGCTATATGATGAACTCTCATCGAATAATAAATGATAAATTCCCGCTGCCGATGCTAACGATTTGTCCAAATGACGCCAATAACGTACGCAGGACGGGGTATATTTGGGGTTTCGATTAAACTCGCTCATCACATCTGTCCAGCGAATAAGCGAGATGTTTATGACGACACTGCGGAAGCAAATTGTATTGGTCATGTTTCTTTCGCTCGTCGTAGTGGTCTCATGAGTCGTGTAGTTTAAATAAGATGTGTAGTCACATGAGATGTGGTGGTTTACATGAGATGTGCCAGTCTACATGAGATGTGAGTCTACATGAAGATGTGTAGTCTAACATGAGTCGTGAAAAAA
>NW_014578384.1:16440-20385 GCF_000485595.1 Priapulus caudatus
CCGGGATATTGCGGATCGGAGAGTAGACGAATGAGAGTTAGGACTAAATGGGACGTAGGCGAAATGGAGTAGGGCAACTAGGGCTGTTACAGCTTGTATAATCTACATGTACACACGCACGCCCGCTTGTACACTGTACACACGCACGCTCGCTTGTATATCTACAATGTACACACGTACGCTCGCTTGTAATCTACTGTACACACGGACGCTCGCTTTGTATATCTACATTACACCGCCGCTCGCTCTGTTTCTAAAAACCTGTACATACGCACGCTCGCTTGTATATAGCATGTACACACGCACGCGGCGACTTGTATATGCATGTACACACGCGCACGGCTCGCTTGTATATTCTACATGTACCACACGCACGCCCGCTTGTACATGTACAGCATCGCACGCTCGCGGTGTATATCTACACTGATACGATGCACGCACGCTCGCTTGTTATATGTACAAACGCAACGCTCGCTTAATTTGTATATCTACATGTACACACGCACGGCCCGCTTGTATATGTACCACACGCACGCCCGCCTTGTACATGTACACACGTATTGCCTCGCTTGGTATATCTATATCCACATACGTACGCTCAGCGTGTATATGTACATGTACACACCGCAACACTCGCTATGACTTATTCTACATGTACACCACGCACGCGTATATATATATATATAACAAATATTTGCAAATACATCTGTAGTCAATGCTTTTGTGAGCGCAGTTTTTTGCTTGTTATTTTTACTAGTGAACCGACTATGAAAGAGGACGAACAACGGTTATAACATGAACAGAATTTACAAACAACACTAATAAGCAATATTGACGCGCATACCTCGCCCACGCACGCGCGCGTGTACCGACGTACGCTCGCTGACACGAAGCATGCAGGCATGAGTACACGCAGGCGTGCGTGCACGCAGCACGCGCGCGTGTACTCGGGCTGCGTTAGCACACATCACACGGTTCCACTCAGCCGCATCGCTGCCGATATTGTGACGTCATTCGAACATAACTCGTAAAATCCGCACTCGCCGCAACGAGAGACGAGTTTCGCGCCCGACAGATGGCGCCACGCTCCACACTCGAGCCTATCGAAAATCACCTCAAATGAGGCGTACAACAGTAAGCCCCACAAATTGTTATTTCGTCTCTAGAATCGTGGACGTCTAGAAATCATTAGATGTAAAATTGGTCTTGTCGCGTAGTTGTGACATTCCGTCAGGTGGCGTAGCCACAGCGACCGGTTGGTCATTTTTGTGTTTGAAATATGTTCAGACTACTTTGCAGAAATTAGCATCATAGAGCTGGCAAAAGTTTCGAGCGGAGCATAAAGCATGAATCTGTAGTTATTTAACATGAATAAAGTGTATGTTGTGTATGCGAAGTAACAGTGTGATTTTTTTTAAATTAATTTCGGTTCGATGCTTATTCAGGCCTGCCGCCTATGGATGCCCTCTACTGTTGTTCACCGCCTCAAAGACCAACCTTGAGAAACCAGAGAGCCGGTAGGGGCAATATGAAAGGTCACTATCACGCTACGAGCGGCTGTGGAATAACCACACACACATACACGAACAAGGATTGACAGCAATACACGACGTTCAGATATATAATGGGAGAGAGAGGGAGAGCTGCGGAAGCAGGCTGTTTGGCGAAGTTTGTATCGCCAAAAACACCCTCTCCCGCTTTCTCTCTCTCTTTCTCATTCTGGCCCTTTTGCGCTCTCTCTCTTTCTCTCTCTTTATTTCTTCCTTTCTCATTTTCGTTTTCTCTTTCTTTCTCTCTCTCTCTCTCCCACTCTCTTTTTCTCCCTTTCTCATTTTCTCTCTCTCTCTCTCTTTCTCATTAGCTTTCTCCCACTCGCTCGTTTTCCCTAGTTGTAGTGAAGTTTTTCATAATTAATATCATATTATCTCAGCTGCGCTCTCTGTCCCTAACGCTTACCAACTCTACTTTTTTTCGCTCTCGCGCGCTCTCACTCTCTCTTTTTCTTGAGCTCTCTCCCGCTCTATTTCTCTCTTGCCTTCTTTACCTCTCTCTTTCTGTCTCTCCCACTTTTTATCTCTCTGGCTTTATTTGCAGTGCAGTCATATCTCAGCTGTCCTGTTGTCTCTCTCGTTGTCCCTCTCTCACTCGCTCGCTCGCTGTCACTCTGTGTGTCTCTGTCTCCCTTTACCCATCTCTCCCTCGCTCTTTACTCCAGCTACTCTATTACTTTTGCGGAGTAACATAATAATCCGTTATTTTGTTCTCCGCAGGGAGAACGAAAGCGAGTTGTTCGTGTTGCCGCGCGAGGCGCTTTAAGCGCCTGCAATCACTCGTCCCGCGCACACACTTGCTCACAAAATACCAGTTCACGGATATATGTACGTCGCTGTAGTAGCGGGAACCTTCGCTATGTTAGATGAAAGGTCGCGTTAGGCGACACAAGGTGAGCGAACGTTCACTACGCTTCACTCAACGTATTATGTGTCATATTTTCAGGAGTAAGATAACATAGGTCTAATATCATCTTAGACCTATAGTGATAAATATAGTAGTTAAAAATAGTAGATAAATAGGTCCTATATTATCTTACTCTTGATATTATGACGTTGCAGCATTTAACACACGCCTATACACGCGCGCGCGCAAAAACATACGCAAACAACGGTCGTTCGCACGCATTCACGCTCGCACATGCACCTCCCCCCCCCCACATACACTCACGCATACTCACACGCACACACGCGCGCGCGCACACACACATACGCGCACACACGCCTCATACACGAGCGCACGCACACACAAACAAACACATGCACACGCGCGCACATATACACGTACGTGCACAAACACATGCGCATGAACATACATATATATGTGGTGTGCAACAGGGGAGGGTGTCCATAGGCAGCAGGTCTGAATAAGCATCGGATAGAAATTAGACAGTTAAAAATAATGAAAGAGTATCGGCGCATACGCGACATACACTTTATTCATGCTAAATCACTACAGATTCAAACACCGATCGCCACTCGAAACCTTTGCCAGATTGTTTGCGACAATTTTCAGCATGTAGTCGGATCCAAACACAAAAATGGCCGACCGGTCACCATGGCTACACCATTCAACGCGATGGCACGATTACACGACAAAATCCAGCTCACTATTAATGTCTTCTAGACGTCCACGAGGCATCTACCATGCGTGCATAATGCAAATTAGTGCAGTCTAGTTCCAAATTTTACCGCAAAAAAATCAAAAGAAACCTTTTCCGTGAACAAATAGTACAAAGGGGAACAATTGCCGGAAGTGTCGTATGCCACTGCTGTGCCGTGTTGTGATACTCGCGTTGTTGCTGAGTGCGCATGCGTGAACGCGAAAATCTCCGCTGCATGCTAAAGGTGGCGTGTTCTTGATCGCATCACTCCGATAACTGATCGACATATTGGCTAGTTCGATTACGTATTCGAATCCCCACCAATCCGAGCGTGTCCTATCATAGCAGCCCGTGCGTTCTCTTAGACTAGCTCCTCGTGTTTTCTCTCCGTACAAACGATCGGGTGACAGTCTACACAGTATGCCAAATTATGGCGCCAAGGCCTATACGGGGACACCTACCTTGAAATGCAACGACAATTACTCTACATCGCGGCAGAATAAAATGCTCGATCTTATATCAATTATGTGAACATCGATCTCTTCTTAAATAGATGCGCTTGTCACCGGGAGGTGGCGCTATAGACGCGGAAATTTTATCAGAGGAAAATAAACAAACGCGCACGAGTCTAGCGATGTCAGTATAAAATGGAGATGGAGGGCTGCTTTAATATTCAACGTCAAGATGCGATGGAGTCTTTTCAAAATATTAAATGGCATTGGCACACTGGAAATTCCGGGTAGAAAGAGAGAGAGGGACAGAGAGAGAGAGAGAGAGAGAGAGAGAGAGAG
>NW_014578384.1:20395-28834 GCF_000485595.1 Priapulus caudatus
TGTGTGTGTGTGTGTGTGTGTGTGTGTGTGTGTGTGTGTGTGTGTGCGTGCGTGCGTGCGTGCGTGCGTGCGTGCGTGCGTGCGTGCGTGCGTGCGTGCGTGCGTGCGTGTGTGTGTGTCTTTAAGATAAAGGAGATTGCAGGACTCTTGTTGTGTCGATATTTAGAATATCGAACCGAAATTAATTTACCTGATCACCACCAAGTATTCATCATAGTTCACACTTGATACATTAAAGTATGAACTATAATGCTCTGGTAAAAGACCGGATGGTCGAAAATCAATTTCATTGTAATAAATATACATCAGGTAATTTAATTTGGTATTATATATCCCCTATCTCTCTCTCTTTACATATATATATATATATATATATATTAAGAGTACATAATGGGGAGATTAATGGGAGACATAATCTCCCATTCTGTACTCTTGATATATATATATATATAAATTTATACAATAGCCTATACTACGTGATATATACTATACAATATGCACGTGAAGCCTATATTAATTACTAGGGCAGCTAGCTAAAATTAATTTAATAATAATAATAATAAAATAATAATAATAATGATTTTGAGTCTCCTCGGGAAGATTATTCCTTTCTGTAGCTCATACCAGACAGGGGTCGCTACTCTTCTCTGTCCGCCAACAGCACTACATAGCTATAGCGAATGACACTGAATGGCGTTATAGCTAGCTAACTAGACCACGAGTTCGTAAATTTATGAATGTCGTCTCTCTTGAGAAGTTAACAATATTCGTGTTCCCTCACATATTGAGTTGGACTCGCTCAGATATTTGTGTGAAAGGGATGTGAAAGCTTGTGAAAGCTTGGGCATACGACGTGCAGTAATATTCTAAGTATATAGTATAATATGATATTATAAGTATATAGTATAATATGATATTACAAGTATATAGTATAATATGATATTATAAGTATATAGTAATAAGAGCGGTAGTATACTATCAGTAGCATAGCAGGGATCTCGATCCCTCACTGTCGCTCTCTCTCTCGCTCTCTCTCTCTCTCTCTCTCTCTCTCTCTCTCTCTCTCTTTCGCTCTCTCTCGCTCTCTCTACATTCAGCATGGGTTATGCTGGATTTGTTTCAGCGGTGACCTAGCATTTTTATGGCTTTATTGAAAGGACCATGAAATGTACTTTCTGATGACATGCGAAGAGTAAGTGTCGGATAACCTTTTGACCCTCAAGAGGAGGGTCTTTTGACCCTCATTGATTTGTTTCTCAACTGCGTTGGCGAGTACCTGTGGTTGTGGAAAGCTCCCATTTTACAGTGAAATTCCACACATAACTCTTACTTGAACAACGCTTACTTAGGAGATAATGAGATGACTTATATATGAGATTCTGTAGTGTGCATTATGAATAGTTGGAATACACTCACTAGCACTCAAATAATTACCCAGGAGTGAGGCTGCGGATTTCCCAGAGTTAATTTTCTCATCAAATTTTGGCACCAATATAGACCCAAGTGTGTATGTTCTTGAGCTTATTCGGTCCACTAATCACTGGCCTACCTTGTACTGAAATTAGCTTACAGATATTTGCTATCGTATTGCTGTAAATTGTAATCTTGCACGAGCTGCTCTGGTTGTATCAACCATTGAGCTATTTTTTAACGAGCCAGATGTGCCTCGCAAGGGGTTTTATGTACCTTATTACCTGACACCATAGAACGCACGTTATGTATAGTAATAATATGATAATTATTTGCTCCTGCTTTTTGCAATCCGTCGTCACACTGACAGCTGCCATTGCTGCAATGCTTTGGCTGAACGATGCAACGATGCCTTTGATAGCGGCCCGCCATCTATCGGAATTTTATTACACTAGTTTGAAGTATTGTTTTTTTGGTTTAGAAATGAACGTATGTATAGGACGTCTTGCTATGCACAAATGAATTTATCATTACAACACCAGACACCAGATGAGCCCTGTCGTTCTGCGGCACTTGTTATTACTCAGCGTGACTTTTGTACGGGGTGGTAACTAGGGTGTGTGCTTTATATGGAACATGCGTCTGTACGTGCGGTGATGTGAGGGAGGTTGCACGTAGGTGTTGGGGGGGAGGGGTTGTGCGTGTGTGTGCGCGCGCGCGTGTGTGAGTGAGTTTCTGTGCGCGCGAGTGCGTATGTGCGTGTGTGCGTTTGTGCGTGTGTGTGTGCATTTGCGTGTGCGTGCGTGTTCGTGTGTTTGTGCGTACGTGCGTGCGTACGTGCGTGAGTGCATACGTGAGTGCGTATTCGTGCGTGTGTGCGTACGTGTTTGCGTGCGTGTATGCGTACGTGCGTGCGTACGTGCGTGCGTGCGTGCGTGTTTGTGCGTGCGTGCGTGAGTGCGTGCGTGCGTATGTGTGAGTATACGCCGTGATCGTACGTGACTCTCGCTGCGTGATTGTAGAAAGGCCGTGAGAGCGACGCTGGTACTGATCCCGCTGTTCGGAGTTCATCTCTTTATCACCATCTACCGACCCCGTCCCGGGGCGCCCTACGTTGAAGCCTACAACCTGTTCAACTGCCTACTCGACGGACTGCAGGTACGTATACGTATGTATAGACCCACTGCTGCTGCTACTGCTACTGCTACTGCTGCTACTGCTGCTACTGCTGCTGCTGCTGCTGCTGCTACTGCTGCTACTGCTGTTACTGCTACTGCTGCTGCTGTTACTGCTACTGCTGTTATTGCTACTGCTAGTGTTACTGCTGCTGCTGCTGCTACTGCTGCTGCTGCTGCGTCTGCCGCTGTTATTATTGTTGTTGTTGTTGTTGCTGCTGCTGCTACTACTACTGCTGCTGCTGCTGTTGTTGTTGTTGTTGTTGTTGTTGTTGTTGCCTTTGCTGCTGCTGCTGCCGACGAACGCACACACGCGCACACGCGCACACACAAATACCCTGTAACATCGCCACGCTCGCCCGCCAGCACGCACGCCACGAAGAACGCACGCACGCACGCTCACGTGGGAATTGCAACGCAGACGCGAGGCTGAGAAATCGTTTCTTGATCGATCATATTCGCGGTTTCTTGCCTCATGTTTGCTGTCGCACATGTCTCCGTTGACATGGCTTCTATCTGACGCAAGCAGTCTACTGTGTGGTGGTACTGGTGTGCATTCCTTTACTCTCACCTGAAACTAGGTAGCCTGTCAGTATGTGGAATATAGTTATCTATGACGTGATATCAAAAGCGCATTAAATATGAGAGCGTACAACGGTGAAATGCAACAACCATGTTGTAGGTTCAGGTGGAATTAGTAAACCTTATCCATTTTATTTTGACAATTCTGTATCAGTATTATTATTTATCAGCCCTACCTTGATAATATAAAACCAACCGCTTGTACATACGATGTCCCTACGCTGAAATATTAAGCGGTAAAATCCAGTGTTTTGGCGAAAATCGAACTCGAGTTGGCAGCTGGAAAGCGGTTGATTTTATCAGGAGTAGCCTTCTATTATCTACTCCTGATTTTATGTTATCAATGTTGGACTGCTGAATAATAATACCGCAAAGAATTGTCAAAATAATACGGGTAAAGTTTACTAATCCTACTGAAACTACAGCATGGTTGTTGCATTTCACCGTTTCATACTATTGTATGACCTGATATTGTATGACGACACAGCGTCCGTGTGAGTGTCCCCGTGGCTTTCTTATCCTGCATGTGGTGTAAGGCGGCCGTAGCCTGATTTGGAATGTTCTTGCGTTCTTTGATGTCGTCTGTGAATTCGGGGAGCGGGGCTTTATTTTCTATGCGGTAGAACAAAACGGATGTGGCATCTCTGCTGCTCTCAGCGCAGCTTCCTTTGACTACGCGCGAGTCCTAGGTGACCGGGTGTTCTATGCTGCTGTCAGCATCTTTTTTTCTGTCTTCTCGTTAATTTGTCCCATTGGTGTCTGCAGCGGCTGCGATTCCCATTAGAATGGCTTCTTTTTCTTCATCTCTACCGTCGTGTAAAGCGGTCGCAGCCTGTTCACTAATGTCGGCGTGACTTCCTTTATACCGCTGACGGTCAAAGAAACGACGACGATTGCCTGCCTGCCTGCCTGTCTGTATTTTCTGGTATCTAAGAAAAGAGACCTAGGATCTCTCAGTCCCTGCTTGTGATATCGCTACAGTTGATGATGTTGCTGTTGCTGCTGCTGTTGCTTTTTCGATGTTGATGCTGCTGTTGTTGCTGCTGTTGTCGCTGTTGCTGCTGCTGCTGCTGCTGCTGCTGATGCGGATACGACTATTGTTGCTGTGACTGCAGATTACACGCTTGCAGCATTTCGTGGGCGTCAGCAACTCCAACCCGATTATAGCGAAAAACGCGCGACTCGAGTTTTTCATCGTCACTTCCTGACGTCTAGCCGCGAGATCTTATCGAGCGTGTATAAGCCAGGCCGCACCGCCGCCTCGTTGCCGCCACCGCCGCGCCGGGGAGCGGAGGGGTGGGGGGGGACGGAGGACGGAGCGCACACGCATACATCAGCCGCAGTGCAAGTCTCATCTCGTCTCCTCATCTCTCTTATATTGTAATTTCATTACATAGTAATTGTTTTATATCCCATAATCCATATTTAATAGTAATTCTTCTACTATCTCTCTTGTGTCTATTATTAAATCTCCCACCCTCTCTCTCTTTCGCTCTCTCTCTCTCTCTTCCTCTCTCTCTTCCTCTCTCTGTCTCTCTCTCTCTCTCTCTTCCTCTCTCTGTCTCTCTCTCTCTCTCTCTCTTCCTCTCTCTGTCTCTCTCTCTCTCTTTCTCTCTCTCTTTCTCGCTTTCTCTCTCCTTATCTCTCTGTCTCTCTCTCTTTCTCTCTTCACGTTTTTCCTCTCCCTCGCTGCTATCCTCCCCATCCTCATGTTTCTCGATCGATCTCTCTCTCGCTCTCCCTTGCTTTCCCTTTCACCTACTTTCCCTCTTACCATCCCTAGCCCTCCATCCTCCCCCCTCTCTCTCTCTCTCTCTCATGTCGCCTGCTCCTTATATACGTCTGCAGGGTCGGCAGCATCCGCCATCGCGAGATAAAGTGAGAAGTAATGAGATGCAGATAGTAATTACTGAAGCTGGCTAAGCTCGGCACAAAAAAATCTATCCTCTTCTATAGAAATTATTAGATCGTGCCGATATCCCCTATCGACCCTATATAGACCCCCATGTTTCGTCATCAACGAAGAGGATTAAGCAGGCAACTAAGTGAGTTACTAAGTAAGTAAGTTAGTGAGTGAGTAGGGATATAGATATCTAGGCTTGCGCTTTATTAGAGCACGGTCGGCGATATGCGTGGTTGGTTGTTCCGACGTTGTCGTCGTCGTCGTCGTCAATAGCGTCATCCTTATCTCTGTCGCTGTTGTCATCAGCGTCGCCATTGTCGTCGTCATCGTCTAACTTGTTATCGCTGTCGTCGTCGTTGACGTCATCTGCTATGACATTTTGATTATTGTTAATAAATTTATTAAAATTGAACGCGGGGTTTACCGCCGAAGTTTGCATATCGTGCGCGTGCGCGTGCGGTGTGTGTGTGTGTGTGTGTGTGTGTGTGTGTGTGTGTGTGTGTGTGGTGTGCGTGTGCGTGTGCGTGTGCGTGTGCGTGTGCGTGTGCGTGTGCGTGTGCGTGTGCGTGTGCGTGTGCGTGTGCGTGTGCGCGCGTGTGTGTGTGTGCGCGCGCGTGCGTGCGTGCGTCAGCGTGTGTGCGCGTGTGCGTGTGCGTGCGTGCGTGCGTCTGCGTGTGTGTGTGCGCGCGCGTGCGTGTTTGCATGTGGTAATTTCGTTTGTAGTTTTCGCGTTGAGAATTAATTAGAATTCGAAGCCGGTGCGCCCAATTATATATAGTGGTCGATGTTTGCATTGGACGCGCGTGCTAAAGTAAGAAATTCGTGCGAGCAAATAGATGCGAAATTCAGTTGCGATGTTCATACTAAAATTAGCGAGTAGGCTGAACCGGGACTGATGTAATTGCAGTATCTGTTTACTACGGCAAGGCAAAACTGCGCTGCCGTCGCTGCACTTGTGTGTGTTAACGAGATGGTTGGCGAAATTGCTCCTGAAACCCAATAAGCCAGTTCTCTGCCCTCGTCATGCGTGCATATACCTCTTCACGGGAGTAAATATGTATGATATGTAAGATATGTAAGATATGTAATTAAGATATGCTATGGCTGCTGTGTGAGTTGTCAACAAGGTGCAAATACGTGTATTGTCAGTGCTTCTATATCATTCTCTCGTTCTCTGCTCACGCGCGCTCTCTTTCTCTTTTTCTTTCTCTCTCTCGCCATCTCTCTTTCTCTCCCCATCTCTCTTTCTCTCTGTCTCTTCTCTCTCTCTCTCTCTCTCTCTTCTCTGCATGCTCTCTCCTCTTTCTCTTCTCTGCTTTCTCTATCTGTTTTCGTCTGTTCTGTCTTAATTACTAGACTTGGTGCTTAATAACTCTGTTTCATCTTCTCCTTACATTAAATATTTTCCTATCGGCTATTGTTTGTTCCCAGCAATGCAGTCAGACGCTATCAACACCAGGGTTCGTGGGAGCAGGGTCTTCCAAAGTCCTAATACGTACTTTTTTTTGCCAAAAAAATAAATATAAGGGCGGCCTTATTAGTACTTATTTTTTGGTGAAAATCTTAGAAGGTAATTAATAAGTCCTTATTTTTTGACCAAAGGAACGCATTTGTTCAACATTTTGCTGTTGTTGAATATTCGGGCGAAATCAATGCTGTGCAATTTATATAAATATTATTAGTGTACTTTAATAGTCGTTGATCTATTAGAATCGCGTAAAAGATCCTTAATTTTGGCCTCCCAGAAAGGGTCTTAATAAGATCCTTATTATCAAACATAGTGGTCTTACTAGTATGAACCCTGTTGCACGAGTGCATAATACAATCACGTTAACAGAAAGCGACACAAACAAGCACAGTAAGATAATCGCGGTAGATGCGTGCGGTGCCGTTCAGAAAACTCTTGTGTGTGCATATGTGCATCTTGAACGGCATTTACAAAGTGGAATTATACAGTCGAATCCAGAAGACTTGAGTAACAATTGACACTTTGGTATATAATACATTTCATGTTTATATTGTTGCCATCAAATTTATTAACTTGAGCGTCCGTTCCAAGTGCTATGGTCTATGTCATTGAGAGCGTAGTTTGATCTCATTGCTTAAGCTGCCGCATGGCAGGACAAGAACCAAACCAAGACTTTTGCGCGCCAGGCACACGATGCACACCGCTGAACGATGACATCATCGGATTGCCAGCTGTGATTCGTCGAGCGCCGTGACGTCATCGCCGGTAGGCATCGGTTTTCTGAATGAATCAGCAGCCGCAGCAGCAGGGGCAGCGAGGCAGCACGCAGTCCTGTTGTCGTATGCGTCGCGTATCATCCGCTCGCGGCGCGCGGTGTGTGTCTGCGCAAGTTATTAATGTTCTTCTAAAAAGCATCGGCGTAGTAACGTATCGTGTGGCAAGCACACGCGCACGGACTTCTATCGCTAGCCGCCTCTCCAGCGTGTCTGCGGTGTCTTTAGACCGATGCCGCCGCTGGCAAGAGCCGCCGCTATACAGAAATCGGCCTCCCAATCACTGTCACGATGAGATGGTCTGGGCTACATGCCTGCGTCTTCGTCTTCGTCTGCCTCGCGCGCAGCAGGGCCGCAAGCCGCAGCCGGCCGCCATCATCAGCCACGACAAGGTAACGACTGCCATATTGGTTACGTGCGCGCGTGCGTGTGTGCGTGTAGCGTGTGCCGTGCGGATCCACGCCACATAGGAGGGCGGTGCGAAGCGGTTTTAGCGTAACCAAGATGAAGTAACAACAGCGTAACGCGGAGTCACACTGTGCTGGAGGTGAGGAGTAAGGTTGGTGGGGGAGGAAGGGGAGGGGCCGGAGGGAGGGTGAGGGGCCGTTTGAGAGTCGTGTTCGGGAGCTGCGTGTATGTCATGTGGAGGGAGGTTAGGCGTTGCAGGTAGAGGTGAAGTTGTGTGTGTGTGTGGGGGGTGGGGGGGTTGCTATGTGGGCTGGTAAGAAATTTAAGCAGGTGTGTGTGTGTGTTGTGTGTGTGTGTCGTGCCTGTAGATGTGGTGCGTGTGTTGTGTGTGTTGTGTAGCGTGGGGCGCGCGTTGCGTGTGGTGTGTGTATGTGTTGTGTTGTGTGTGTGTGCTGTGTGTGCTTGTGTGTGTGTGTGTGTGTGTGCGTGCGTGCCGTGCGGCGTGCGTGCGTGCCGTGGCGTGCTGTGCCATTTAAAGGCTCACAATGCGCATCCAAACGCTAATTTCTGCCAAGTACTAGACCTAGGCAAATACTTCGTGTCATGCATAAACATGACTCCTTAATGGCAAATAACTCTAGTTCCTCCCATTTCAACTGGGCGGCGTTGTCTCTATAAAAGGTATTTTGAAAAATACCTCCAATGTTAAGTTTGAAAGGT
>NW_014578384.1:29848-31015 GCF_000485595.1 Priapulus caudatus
CACACACACACACACACACACACACACACACACACACATACAAACGCACACGCACACGCACGCATGCACACGCACACGCACACGCACACACAGTTATATATGAGTATTTTTGTGATACTGAACTGTTGCCTCTTGTATATGCCTTGACGTTGATAATGCGTACATACATAATACGCGCAAGCTCACGCGGCTACACTTTTACGCGTGCGGTTGTCGCTGTGCCTGTTGTTGCTGCTGTTTCTGTTGGTTGTTGTTACTGAATGTGTTATTGCTGTTGGTTATGTTGGTTGTTATATCATTGTTGCTGCTGTTGTTGCTGGGCGGGCGGGCATTGTTGTAATTCTGGACATGCGATCCGACCTTCACGACACTGTTGCGTCACGAAGTTCACGACAAGATGTCGCCCTTGTTTTTGTTAGGGAAATAGTGGCACATGACGTCACTAGGGTTGTCACGATCGCAACGTAGGGTCATAGTAATGAACGCATTACCTTGATAGGAATCACCTACCATCTACTATCATTACTACTATATAGGTGAACGACGATGGTCCGCATAGCATACCTCCCTCTCACTCTCACTTCTGCGCCACCCACCACAGATGAACCGAGCACAGCCCCGTAACGGATGACAGTCATTCGTATTCGCCACACGACATTACACGTCTAAACGCGAGAGGGAATGGAAGCCGCAGTGTATATGCATTACATGCGTTAGTTACCGCATGCTTCCTACATCCTTCTTGCTTCCTACGGGCCTCTTACTCGACCCTTTAATATATAATTATATATATATATATAGGCACTCGGTTTTAGCCGTTTACACTGGATAGGCCTTTTCATACATACATAGATACATACATCAATATATTTATACATACAAACATACAGACATATATACATACAAACATATGCCGCCGTTAGGCCTTCATGAGTGCATACATGAAATTGATCGGTTATGGATATGGGCTCTATGTCGTATATGTATATGTATATATATATATATATAGAGAGAGAGAGAGAGAGAGAGAGAGAGAAGAAAGAAAGAGAGAGAGGAGAAGAGAGAGAGAGAGAGAGAGAGAGAGAGAGAGAGAGAGAGAGAGTAAACGAAAGAGAGACAAAGAGTAGAGAGAGAGAGAGAGAGAGAGAGAGAGTAGAGACGAGAGAG
>NW_014578384.1:37387-49148 GCF_000485595.1 Priapulus caudatus
AGTCTCTAGCTATAGCCCTGTAGTGTGTATAGTCCGTAGCTATAGTTTTATAGTGTGTATAGTCTGTAGCTATAACCCTGTAGTGTGTATAGTCCGTAGCTATAGTTCTATAGTGTGAATAGTTAGTAGCTATAGCTCTGTAGTGTGTGTAGTCCGTAGCTATATAGATGCGTAACGTTAAAAATCCGCAGCCGAAGCAGGCATACACGCCATATTATATTGTTCAAAGTGTAAAAATACGCATAAACCCTGAATTCATAGTAGGGGATAGTTTTTTTGCTTACAAAAAAATACATGATAGTTAACTGTTAAATTAGGTACAAAATAATAGTCAACGTAACTATTTAAAAGAAGAAATCATGCGTTATTTATCATACACGACTATTAAACTAGTAATAAATTATAAAACATCACCACTACTACAAACTAGGAGCCATTAATTATTTACAGTGACTATTGAACTAGACCTACCGAACTAGAATATATGATCTACCGTGGTAATTAAATATAATGCGTGAGTATGCCTATAAACACAGGACTAGAAATAATCACATGTGAGTTGTCATCCTAACTCATCTAAACCGAAACGCACGTGTCATTAATTATTACTGCTGCGGAAACTGTTATAATTAGTGTAAAGTATGTATAAGTATGTAAAGTGTGTTATAATTAGTGTAAAGTATGTATAAGTATGTAAAGTGTGTTATAATTAGTGTAAATTATCCAAAGGCTACACCGCTCCCCATCTAGTGCTGCGGTCACGGCTACAAGGCTCCTACGACACACGAAGCTTGAAGCATGCATAGAGAATACGATTTTTACCAGCTTTTCATACGTTAAGGCCTAGCTTTGTCTGTATCGGCACCCGACTGATCTTACCTCGCCGTTGATGTAGCAGAAGATGAGAGCCACCATGAACCCCTGCAAGAGAGGAGGTTGTCAGCGAACAGAGGGATGCTATAGTGTGTGTGTGTGTGTAGTATAGCGCAGCGAACACTCATTATATACTCTCATCCCGCTCTCTCGTTTACTCTCTTCCACCCACGCTCTCGCTCCCCCTCTCTCATTCTCTTTCTCTCCCTCGCTCTCTCTCGCTCTCTATCTCTCTCTCTCTCTCTCTCTCTCGCTCTCTCGCTCGCTCGCTCGCTCTCTCTCTCTCTATCTCTCTCTCCCCCTCTCTCCCTCTCTCTCCTTCGCTCTCTCTCACTCTCTCTGTCTCTCTCTCTTGCTCTCTCTTTCTCTTTCTCGCTCTCTCTCTCTCTCTCGATTTCTCTGTCTCTCTCTCTCCCCCCTTCTCTCTCCCTCTCCCCTCCCTATTTTTCACTCTCGTATGCACGCTCGCTATATCTCTTTTGTTCTTTGGTGTGCCCCCGTTTTTGTTCGCACTATGTCTTCTTCCTTCTTTTTCCATCTCTCTTCTCTCTGGCGTTGTCTTGCGCTCTCTCTCGCTCTTTCTTTCTCGCTCTTGCTTTCCCCCTCTCCCTCCCTCTCTCTCTGTGTTACCCGCGTGTCGTTAGTATACTCGATAGTTACCTGTAATCAGCACGGTGTTTCCCCCTCTCCCCACGGTCGGCACCGCCCACTCACCTGTATTCCGTCGAGCACACAGTTGATTAGATTGTAGGTTTCAATGTAGTGTGCACCGGGCTTCGGTCGATAGATAGTGATGAAGAGATGAACTCCGAACAGCGGGATCAGTACCAGCGTCGCTCTCACGGCCTTCCTACAATCACACAGCGCGAGTCACGTACGATCACGGCGTATACTCACACATACGCACGCACGCACGCACGCACGCACGCACGCACAAACACGCACGCTCACGCAAAGGCGCACACACAAACACACGGACACGCACGCACGCAGGCAAGTACGCACGCACGCACACACGCACGCATGTCCACACACGTGCACATATGCACGCACGCTCACACACGCGCGCACACACCTATATTCACTCGGCTACCTGTCGCTTACATGTATTAACTCGGCTACCTATCTCTTACCTGTATTGACTCGGCTACCTCTCTCTTACCTGTATTGACTCGGCTCGTTAGCGTGGGTTGATCGTAACTTGGTCAAAAGTACTTTAATGATATTGCACAGGAAGAGTAGATTGATCTGCGACAAGAAATAGCAGTTATTACAGACAGGTAAGCATCATGTACAGTGGGAGTGATTGACGCTGGCTGCCGTATTAAGCTACTAATCCTCGACGAGCATGCCTACTGCTGTCCGTATCATCATGTCATTGCTTTATCATCCGTGAATATCCCATTGATTCATAAGGATCTTCGTGATTGAAACTCCTTCGCTCTCTCTCACGCACTCTCTCTCTCACGCGCGCTCTCTCGCGCGCGAGCTCTTTCCCTCCCCTTTTCTTTCTCTCTCTCCTTGACTCCTGTCGTTTTTTTCCTCTTGCTAGCGCTACCGTGTGCGCTCTCATCTCTCCCTCTTTCTGTCTTCCCTCACATTATTTATTTACTCTGTCCTCTAGTTTTCTCTCTCGCTTGTGCGAGCGCAATCTTTCATATTTTCGCACTACCCCTTCTCTCTCCCCCATCTTTTTGCTCTCATCCTTCGATTGACACTAACAGCATGAAGACGACAACATCAATGCATGAGTCATCATGCGGGGACAACCCCTTGCGCGTTTAATATACAAAGTTTTGCGCCGAGATAAACACGTCTAAAAATGTCTCAGCGTTGTGTAATCCTACAGCGTATAATCGTACTCAGCATGATGGAGTCTGGATATAGGTAGATGTCTATAGCTCTGCATATCGTATATATATATATATATATATATATATATATATATATATATATATATATTGGTTGTTTACTGAACTATGCTACCATCACAGTATTGTGGATATTCTGTATAACGTATAATGTAATTAGGAGTAAATAAAAGAGATGAATATGATGTAATGTACATTATGTGTTTCTGGAAATAAAGGACATCATGAGAAAAGCTAGGTGTGCGATGCGGAAGCGCTGGCTCAATGATCGTGGATCAATGATCGATTAACTGGTCGTCAATGATCGATTAACTGGCAGTCAATGATCGATTGCTTACAGCTAGGCTCAGCATGCAGGGCGTGTTGAGAATCCATTCGAACGGTTCGTTGGGGTGTATCCAGCACTGCTCGTCGTCACACACCTTACGCAACACGGCATACACGCCGACGGGCAGGACCGGAAACACTGAAAAAGACAGGCAGAGACAGCGAGAGTTTTAGTTAGACAGGAACGCAGGAGCGTAAACGCAGAGCTTGTAAATCGGCTTAGATATTTAGCGCGGTGTTCGTAGCTGCGTCGACATTGTGCGCGCTCACCACTCTATACATGTATGCACGTGTTCGTAACCTATATGCGAAGGAAGCGAATAGTGACGTATTGCAGATAATCCTGGGAACTCACAATACACAGTGTGTTGTATGTATAGACATTTGACAATACACTGTGTATTGTTAAGCCTCCATTCGTTGTCGCAGCCCCCCTCACCATCACCCCTGGTCCTCGCAGCCTCCATTCGTTGTCGCAGCCCCCCTCACCATCACCCCTGGCTCTCCCAGCCTCCATTCGTTGTCGCAGCCCCCCTCACCATCACCCCTGGCCCTCCCAGCCTCCATTCGTTGTCGCAGCCCCCCTCACCATCACCCCTGGCCCTCCCAGCCTCCACTCGTCGTCGCAGCCCCCTCACCATCACCCCTGGATTTCCCAGCCTCCACTCGTCGTCCACCCATCCTTGTCGCTAGCTCGCACTAATGGCGTCGTTCGCGTCGCGCAGGTGTGCAGTCTCATTCACCGCAGCATCGACCGTCGTCGGCTGCAGCTGAGCGTCGGTGGCGGCGCCGCGGCGACGGCCGCGCGCACCGAACTGCACTCCATGTCGACCAACATGTCCATGTCGACCAACATCACGCAGATGGCCGACGCGGGGCAGCACCACCACCAGCAGCAGCAGCAGCCGTCGTCGCGCCGCTCGTTCACCAACTGCAACTACGCCAAGATGAAGACGACGACGGCGCTGCCATCTAGCGGCGACACGATCATACCGCTGAAGGAGATGAATAATGGCGTGGCGGGTAACTCATAGCGGCGGCGCGTCGGTCGCCGCCGCATGGTCGTCGGCGCTTTCCGTAGAGCTCGTCCTCCGCTGTCGCCTTCCTCTTTTTCTACCTTTCTTCTCCTCGTCGCCTCGCCTCTTCTCTCGTCCCTCTCATCACGTACTTTTCTCCGCTCTACTCAACTTCATATATCTGTCGGCAGTCACCCTCTCTCCCCTTCTCCTATTTCTCTTATTCCGCTGTTTTAGCGCCTTTCAGTCGTGATAACACCCCAAAGTGCTTGGCGAGTTAAACATTGTGAAGTATGCTTACGAGAACGTGTGTATTAGTATGAAAGGAAGAGTATATATATATATATGTAAGCAGTTAAAAGAACAGTATTATTGTGTTTAACACAGACGCGCACGCATGCACGCGTGCAAGTACATAAATACATCAACAACACACAGAAACACATACATACATACAAGGTCACACGCACACGCACATGCACACGCACAGGCACACGCACACGCACACGCAACGGACACTCGCACACCTACAAACACACACACAACACACACACACATTCACACCACACCAAAACACACACCACACATCACACAACAACACATACTTATATCCGTTTATACTTTATTGTTCGTATCCTGGTTAAACCAATGGTTAGTAGTACACAGATTATATTAATTCTATACGTTAAAATTTAGCCCGTATGCTAAATGGTTGCCGTCGTTATTATTGTCACTTTTTGCTCAGTTCAATTATGTAAACATACGTATACAAATCAATATATCGTACAACAACACATCAGACACACACACACCCTTTGCGCGCGCTCGCGCCCGGTCCACACACATGCCATCTACGATCACCGCCCCACTACCACGCATCGCCACGCGCGTAACACACACAATCATCGCGCAACTGCCACGCACACGCTACACGCACACGCTACACACGCATCACGCCAGCACACACGCCACACGTACGCACGCACTACCGGTACGCACGACGCATGCAACACAAACACACACACCACACACACACAACACACAACATACAACCACACGTCACACACGCATCCACAACTCACACGCACACGCACCACAGTTTATATAGTAGTATTTTGTCGATACTGAACTGTTCCTCTTGTATATGCTTGACGTTGATAATGACTAATACAATAATAACGCGCCAATACCAGGCTACACTATTTACGCGTGGCGGTGTGTCGGCCTGCCTTGCTCTTTGCTCTTTTTGGTTTCTTGTGTTACTAGAATGTTTATTACATTTTTATGTTGGTCTATATCATTTGCGCTGTTGTTGCGGGAGCGCGGCATGTGTAATTCTGGACATGCGATCATCCTTCACGTACACTGTTGCTCACAAGCTTCACGAAGATGTCGCCCTAGTTTTGTTAGGAAAATGTTCGACATGAGCTTCACTAGGTGTCACAGAATCGCACGTAGGGGTCAGAAGTAATGAACGCATTACCCTTGATATGGCGTAGCGTAATCACTATCCATCTATTACATTCTACTATATAGGTGAACACAGATACTCCGCATAGCATACCTCCCTCACTCTCCAACTCTTGCGCCACACCACAGATGACCCGGCACAGCCCGTAACGGCTCATGATCCAGATCATTGTATTCGCCACACAAACATTACACGTCTAAACCGCGAGAGGAATGGAAGCCGCAGTGTATATCCATTACATGGGTTATCTACCGCATGGCTTCCTACAATCCTTCTGGCTCTCGGCCTCTTACTCGACCCCTAATTATATAATTATTATATATATATATAGGCACCGTTTACCGTTTACACTGAATAGGCCTTTTCTACATTACATAGATACATACATCAATATATTTATACATACAAAAACATACGCTGTTATACATAAAACTATGCCGCCGTTGAGGCTTCATGAGTGCATAATGAAAATTGATGTTAGCGATATGGCCTCTATGTGGTATATTATATGTAGCTATATATATTATATATAGAGGAGAGAGCATGAGAGAGAGAGAGAAAGAAAAAGAGCGAGAGGAGAAAGAGAGAGAGAGAGAGAGAGAGAGAGAGAGACGAGAGAATAGAAGAGAGAGAGGAAGAGAAGAGAGAGAGAAGAGAGAGAGAGAGAGCAGTAGAAGAAGAAGACGAGGAGAGAGAGAGAGAGAGAGAGAGAGAGAGTTAACAGCCTACAAGTGTATAGACTATGGACTATGGGGTAATATAAGACATAGAGTAATATCCCTATCCGGTAATGACTCATGTAAGCTACACATCTCATGTAGACTATACATCTTATGTAGACCACACATATCATGTAGACTACACATCTCATGTAGACTACACATCTCATGTAGACTACCCATCTCATGTAGACTATACATCTCATGTAGACCACATATCTCATGTAGACTACACATCTTATGTAGACTACACATCTCATGTAGACCACACGACTCATGTAGACTACACATCTCATGTAGACTACACGACTCATGTAGACTACACATCTCATGTAGACCACACATCTCATGTAGACTACACATCTCATGTAGACTACACATCTCATGTAGACTACACGACTCATGTAGACTACACATCTCATGTAGACTACACGACTCATGTAGACTACACATCTCATGTAGACTACACATCTCATGTAGACTACACACCTCATGTAGACTACACATCTCATGTAGACCACACATCTCATGTAGACTACACATCTCATGTAGACTACACATCTCATGTAGACCACACATCTCATGTAGACCACACATCTCATGTAGACTACACATCTCATGTAGACCACACATCTCATGTAAACCACACACCTCATGTAGACTACACGACTCATGTAGACTACACGACTCATGTAGACTACACATCTCATGTAGACTACACATCTCATGTAGACTGCACATCTCATGTAAACCACACATCTCATGTAGACTACACATCTTATTTAAACTACACGACTCATGTAGACCACACGACGAGCGAAAGAAAACATGAACCATACAATTTGCTTCCGCAGTTGTCGTCATAAACATCTCGCTATCGATGGACAGAGTGATTGAGCGATTTACATCGAACCCCAAATATACCCCGTCCTGCGTACGTTATTGGCGGTCATTGGCAAAATCGTTAGCATCGGAGCCGGAATTTATCATTTATTATTCATGAGAGTTCATCATATAGCGGCCATCGTCGGCTGGCTGCACCACTTGTATATACTGCTCACTTCGCGCACACTCTACGATCTGTATTCCTCAGGCAATCATCTACTACAGCTGCTGGGGCTAACTAGTCACGTGTGCCTGCGCGCAGGCCACGAACAGCTTTACGGTCACGTGATGCCGACACCGACGACGACACGTTTAACTAGAAGTAGATGATGATGACGTAGTTAACCTAATTCGCATGCGAGCTACGCTCACGGCAACCGGTCCCAATTAATCACATCTTGCTAATTGTCAGCGCTCGCTGGCACGGCCAGGCGTTATCAAGTGACACCGCTTCGATTAGGCGCCGTCGGTGATCGATAATCATCGGCGGTTGGATGTCAATAATCGATGGATTGGCGGCGACGAGTGTTGGCCACCGGAAGGTGTGCCGACGTTCTTGCTCGATTGGATGTGTTGCGCGGCGCCTTTGAAGTCGGCAAGTCTTGCGGGATAGCCACGATGACTTGCGCGTTCCGAGGTTTCGGCTCGGCTACGCGCAGCGGGAAGCTGAGGGAGGATTGCGCATGCGCAGCTGCAGCGCGGGCGCTACGACAGCGTGAATATATGACGGGCCGCGATAGAACGACGAACAGACTGAATAACAAAATAAATGACGAGATACTAATTGAATTGAATTACTGCATGTGAGTGAGTGGGTGAGTGAGTGAGTAAGTAAGTGAGTGAATGAGTGAGCGAGTGAGTGAGTGAGTGCGTGCGTGCGTGCGTGAGTCAGCGAGTGAGTGAGTGAGTGAACGAGTGAGATGTATGAATTAACGAGCGAACGAACGAACGAATAAATAAACAAATGAATAAACAAGAAGCGAATGTACGAACGAACGAACTTATATGAAGGAACGAACGAACGAATGCATGCATGCATAAATTAATGAATGAATAAGTGAGGGAGTGAGTGAGTGTATGAATGAATGAATGTAAAATAAGGAATGATCGTATATGAATGAATCTATGTAAATATTAAAAGCGATGTGTTCGTGGTGTCATGTACGAATTATAGAGACATCGATTTATTCAAGTCGTCGTTTCATTCTGTGAACCATGCTATTATATGCATTATCGTGGCATTATTGAAAACATCATGAAACGTGGATCATTGCGACATGTAAATTATCATGATAATATATTATGTATCATCATGACAATACTATGACGTATGATACCTAGTAGAAGTAACGATTCCCGTCTTAGTTCTGCATCATGAGCAAGCCACTTAACTGTATATATATATATATATATATACATGCATGTTCGGGTACTTATGGATGTGTCTGTGTAGCAATGATTACGTCATCAGTATTTACATTTTTCATCAAGTCACCATAGTTACTGAGCAGACAATGGTTTACATACAGGTATAGCTTACATACAGGTATAGTTTACATACATACATGCGTAATAACGCGCGCAACACGCACTCACTCACGCACCAGCATGCAACACACACACATTACGTGACCGCGGCTAAACTAATTGACCTGGTTGGCAGGAACATGACTACCCACACGAATTCTCTGGTTACTTAGCAATCAAGTTGATTTTCACGAGTGCCCTCTAACGTTCCCACCCCCTCCTCCTCTCATGCCCTTTTCCTCCTATCCTCGCACCATCACGCTTGCCTACTCTCAGCCGCATCCTCCTGCTAAACTTTTCTCTCTTCTCGCTATCTTTGCCATTTCACCCTCTAACATATACCTACCTTCAGGCCTTTTAATACATTCCTCTCTCCTTCTTCGTTCCCTCCCCTCCTCTTTCCCCTCCCTTTCCTCCTACTTCCACACCTTTCTACGTACCTTCCCCTCCCCTCTTGCTGTAGCGACACTCACCCCATCCGATCAGGGAAAATACGGACGAGTATTGTCTGCTGTGGAGGCCGATGCGATCAACTTGTGTAAGTAGTGCGTTCACAGAACATCCACATGTAGTTGGTGCATGCGAAATACTCGAGTAGAATCATGATGATCTTGCAACCTAGCCTGACACGGAAGTAATATTATCAGCCATATATATATATATATATATAATATATAATATATATATATTATATATTATACACATACTATTTATTGATATATATAATATAAAGAGACCCTGCGTGCCGTGTGCGTGCATCATAGTATGGGTCGAGAAAGTAATTTAACAGTAGGCTAGCTTTTGATCGCCCGTGTCCATTACAAGTACACAAGGGTCTCTCCTTCTTTTAGATAACGCGCAAATAACACTGGTGAATCTGACACGACTTCGAGCGAGGCAATATCGATATTACTTGTGCGCTGACAGTAGCAGTGCTGAAAGGAAATTACGCACAGTGTTGACGTACATAGAATTCTCGGGGCAACGTTGGCCAAAGATTGAGGTGAATATGCTATATATGATCCTCTTCTTCTTCTTTTTCATCATCATCCATTGTACCGTCATAAACATACTAAAGTTATCATCATCATCATCGATCATCATCTTATTAGGCATCATCATCATCATTGTTGTTGGCGGTCGATATCATCGATCAGCATGCATAGTGCGTCGCTCGTCGTGATTCATCATCATCGTATTATTATTGTCGCCTTAACCAACTTATTAACGTCAAGTGTCACGTGCTGATCGACAAAAAACCGGGTCGTCGTCGTTGTCGCGTTATTTCAAAATTGTCGTCGTCGTTTTATCATTGTACTCATCATCGTCATCGTTCGTCGTATGCGTCCGTCGTCAGTCGTTCGGCACCCTTGTTCGATCCTGACCTGCGCCCGCGCTCGCGACTCCCCGGTGATCGTGGTCGGTGCATGATACGAGTCTCTTAGGCGATGTTGCTCACTCGTGCAGACGAAGCTGAAGAATAGATTCTGTGCAGCGTGATGCGGTGACACTGCAGCTGCTGCGGACTCGATGACAAACGACACGTCACGTCATGGTCGCCCAGATACATACATGCATGCATGCATGCATGCATGCATGTATGTATGTATGATATATACATACAGCATACATACATTACATACATACATACATACATACATACAACATACGATACATACATGACATACAATACATACTACATACATACATACATAATCATACATTACATACATTACATACATGACATACATAACTACATCAACATAATACATACAACATACATGCACACACACACACACACCACACACCCACCACACACACACACCCCACACGACACACATTACGATACATACATACATACATCATACATAGCATACATACATACCATACATACTACCATACATACATACATACTACATAATACATACATACATACATACACTCCGATACATACATACATACACACCACACACACACACACACACACACACACGACACACAGACATACATACATACATACAGTACATACATACAATCATATATAATACATACATACATACATACATACATCAATACATACGTACATACATACTACATACATACATACTACATACATACAACATACAGTATACATACATACCATACATAATCATGACATACATACATACATACATACATACATACATAACATTCATACAATACAGTTAATGACATACTTACATAGATATCATACAGACAGACATACATACATTACATACATACATACATACATACATACATACATACATACATAACATACATACGACACATACATACAGTACATACTACATACATACATACATATAATACATACATTACATACTAATACATACATACATACATACAATAATACATACCATACATACATTAATACTACATACATACATACATACATACAACATAGCATCATACATTACATACATACTAGCATACATACTACATACTTACTAGCATACATACATACATCATACAGTACATAATACATACATACATACATAATACATACATAAATATACATACATACATACATTACATACATACATACATACATAATACATACATACATACATACATACATACATACATACATAATACATACATACATACATACATACATTACATATCATTACATAACATACTAGCATACATACATATACATACTATACATACATACCTACATCTACGTAGCTCTATTGTGTGTTCGTTATAACGTCCGGTAGTTAGACGGCAGGTGTGCGTGCGTGCGCGTGTATGTGCGTGCGTGGTGGTGTGTATGTTGCCGTGCGTGCGTGCGTGGTGCGGCGTGGTGTCGCAGTGAACAAGGATTATCGTCTGAACTCAATCAGAGCTAAATGACCGATAAATACGCTATAAAAAGTATCCCAGACAGCATTTGCCTCATCGATTCTTTTGCATTCTCGCTGCCGTCTCTTTCACCCTCCCTTCTCTCTCTCTCTCTCTCTCCTCTCTCTCTCTCTCTCTCTCTCTCTCTCTCCTTTCTCTCTCTCCTCTCTCTCTCTCTCTCTCTCTCTT
>NW_014578384.1:49173-57296 GCF_000485595.1 Priapulus caudatus
TTACATACAGGCTATAGCCTTTACTACAGGTAAAAATTTGTTTTTTTTTTTTTTTTTTTTTGTTTTTTTTGTTTTTTTTTGTGTTACATAAGAGTATAGCTTACATACAGGCCTATAGCTTACATACAGGTATAGCTTACATACAGGTATAGCTTACATACAGGGTATAGCTTACATACAGGTATAGCTTACATACAGGTATAGCTTACATACAGGTATAGCTTACATACAGGTATAGCTTACATACAGGTATAGCTTACGATACAGGGTATAGGCTTACATACAGGCTATCAGTTTACATACAGGTATAGCTTATACAGGTATAGCTTTACATACAGGTATAGCGTATTACATACAGGTATAGCTTACATACAGGTATAGCTTACAGGTACAGGTATAGTTTACATAATGGTATAGCTTACCATTACAGCCGTATAAGCTTACATACAGGATATTAGCTTACATACAAGGTATAGCTTACATAAGGCTATAGCTTACAATACAGGTATAGCTTACATAGCAGGTATAGCTTATATTACAGGCTTATAGCTTACGTACAGGTATAGCTTCTACATTTACAGTATACTTACATACAGGTATAGCTTTACATTTGAATATATATTTGCGCCTCTTTAATTATTGTTAAATTAATAATATATCTATATCTATTCTATATACTACCCTATATATAATAATATAACAAATATTTGCCAAATACAGTCTGTAGTCAATGCTTTTGTGAGCGCAGTTTTTTGTTGTTAATTTTTACTAGTGAACGACTATGAGAGGACGAACAACGGTTATAAACATGAACAGAATTTTACAAACACACACTAATTTAAGCAATAATTGACGCGCATACCTTCGCACGCACGCGCGCGTGTACACACGTACGCCCCCCCCCCCCTCCCCCCCCCCGCCCCCCCCTCGCTCACACTACGAAGCATTGAGGCATTGAGTACACGCAGGCGTGCGTGACACAGCACGGCCGCGGTGTATCGGGGCGCCCTGCGTTAGCACACATCACACGCGTTTCACTTCAGGCGCATCGCTGCCGATATCTGTGGACGTCATTCGACATAACTCGCCGCGCTCATCCGCGTAAAATCGCACTCGCCGCAACGAGAGACGAGTTTCGCGACCCGACAGATGGTACGCACGCCTCTACACTCGAAGGCCTATCGAAAATCACTTCAAATGAGGGCGGTACAACAGTTAAGCCCGCAAATTTCTATTTCGTCTCTAGAATCGCTGGACGTCTAGAAATCATTAGAAATAAAAAATTGGGTCTCTGCTCGCGTAGTTGTGGGAGCATTCGTCCAGTGTGGCCTGTAGGCCGCACGCGACGGCTGCGTCATTTTTGTGTTTGAACAATGTGTTCAGATCTTTGCAGATAATTTAGCAATCATAAAGCTGCGAAAAGTTTGCGAGCGGCAGCATTAAAGCTCTGTCTGTTAGTTATTTAACCATAGAATAAAGTGTATGTTGTGTTATGCGAGTAGTAACAGTTGTGATTTTTTTTAAATTAATTTCGGTTCGAGTTATCATGGCCGTGCCGCCTATGGCATGCCCTGCTTACTGGTTGTTCACCGAGCTCAAGACCAACCTATTGAGAAACCAGAGAGACGGTAGGGGCAATTATGAAAGGTTCGACTATCACACGCTACGAGCGGCTGTTTTTTTGCGAATAACCAACACACATACGCACGAACAAGGGATTGGGACAGCAATACACGACGTTCAGATGATATACGAATAAGTTTCACAACACACGCACACACACACAACACGACAACACAACACACACACACAACACACTCACACACACACACACACACACACACAGCACACGCAGCTGCACGACGCACGCAGCGCACGCACACACACACACCACACGACACACAACAGGAGAATCACGACGGCGAACGCAGCACTGCACGCTGCTGCGCCTAGCCGGCCCGACCAGCCGCCAGTTATACGTGCGACCGTGGCACGGCGTTCGCTACACCTAGTCGGACGACAGCGCAGCCTATACGTCGCGACCGTGCACGGGTTGGCTGCCACCTAGCGGCCGACAGCGCAAGGGCTATACGCTGCGACGGTGGCACGGTCGCAAACTCCACGACAGATGGGCGCTCTTCGCCGTCTAGCTCAATATCACCACTGCCAGCCAAGTAGTTTCGGTTAACAATTTGTAAACGCTGTTTTTTATTACAAGTTTTACAAGCAGCCACGTTACTCGTATCCTACTGTATACGGTTGCGATGTACTATTAAAAGATTGCAGAAGTATATTTAAAAATCCGACCGATTATTTTATAAGAGAATTTGATAAAATTAGTGATGTACGAAATAGCTGGCGCCCATTGAGCTACTTTCAGAATCATTACGCTGTTTACTAAACTAAGTTCACGTATTTATCATGAATTTTGTTGAGGATGCTTGCAATTTATACCTAATTTGCTCGAACGATTGTCTTTGATAACATTTTTGCTGTATTCAGCTTAAAACACTTATAAATTTGCGTCACAACAAAGCAATTGCAATCATAGAAATTTCTAATGTTTTGTCGGCGGCCAACTTCGCGGCCGTTGGATTTGCATTGTTGGCATTTCCCGGAGCTGCCGCCCACTTTAAAAAGTAGTGGCTAGCGATGTGTGGGCGCAGTCGGTATATCTGAGTTGGGAAGGGGTGCGCCTGCTGCAGTTTGGTGCCCACGGTTGCTTGCCACCTAGCGGCCGACAGCCGCAGCTATACGGTGCGGGACGTGACGGGTTGGCTGCACCTAGCGGCCGACAGCGCCAGCTTTTATTACGTGGCGACCCGTTGCACGGGATTGCCTGCACCTAGCGGCCGACAGCGCAGCTATACGTGCGATGTGCACGGCTGGTTGCTGCACTAGCGGCCGACAGCGGCAGCTATGTACGTGCACGACGTGCACGGGTTGCTGCCACCTAGCGGCCGACAGCGCAGCTATACGTGCGACGTGCACGGGTTGCTGCCACCTAGCGGCCGACAAGTCGCAGCATATTACTTTGCGGATCGCTGCACGTGTTGCCTGCACTTTAGCGGCGACAGCGCAGCTATACGTGCGACGTGCACGGGTTGCTGACCACCTATGTGCGCCGGACAAGCGCAAGCTATACGTGCGACTCGTGCACGGGTTGCTGCCACTAGCGGCCGACAGCGCCAAGCTAAGTACGTGCGAAATGTTGCACGGGTTGCTGCCCACCTAGCGGCCGACAGCGCCAGCTATACGTGCGACGTGCACGGGTTGCTGCCACCTACGGCGCGCCGACAGCGCCCAGCTTATTACGTGCGGACGGTGCGACGAGATTGCTAGCTGTTGCCCCTCTTGACTGTCGTTGCACTAATTGTTTTCTCGGTATCGCATTCTTCTGCGACAGCGGCGTGTAGCTGCAGCCGCTGTCGGCAGACTTGCGCGGTCCGCCGCCGCCGGCGCCACCGTCGGCCCCGCCGTCGTCGCCGCCGTCACATTCGTCGACATGGAGACGGAGCGCATCTCGGAGCGCCCCGTAGCGGAGGCGATGTTCAGTTGCATGCGTCGTCTGTCGAGTGACCTCTTGAGGAGAGAGCCGACCTGCGGA
Source organism: Priapulus caudatus (assembly GCF_000485595.1). Classification (NCBI taxonomy): domain Eukaryota; kingdom Metazoa; phylum Priapulida; class Priapulimorpha; order Priapulimorphida; family Priapulidae; genus Priapulus; species Priapulus caudatus. The sequence continues at coordinate 52,781 of NW_014578384.1, forward strand.
AACCAGCGAACACCAATCATATACAAGCCATAACTAAAACCTTGTAGTGTGTGTAGTCCGTAGCCTAGTAGCCCTCTGTGTAGTGTTGTATAGTCCGCTAGCTATAGCTCTGCAGTGTGTATAGTCCCTAGCTATAACCCTGTAGTGTGTATAGTCCCTAGCTATAACCCTGTAGTGTATATAGTCCGTAGCCATAACCCTGTAGTGTGTATAGTTCGTAGCTATAGCCCTGTAGTGTGTGTAGTCCGTAGCTATAGCCCTGTAGTGTGTATAGTCCGTAGCTATAGCCCTGTAGTGTGTATAGTCCCTAGCTATAGCCCTGTAGTGTATATAGTCCGTAGCTATAGTTCTAATATTTGTTGTATTTTAGTCTGTAGCTAATAGCCCTGGTATTGTGTATCATGTTCCGTAGCTATAGGTTATATAGTAGGTGGTATAGTGCCGCTAGCTATAACCCTGTAGTGTTGTATAGTCCGCGTAGCGTATAGTCCTTGTAGTGATGTATAGTCGCCGTAGCCTATAAGCCCTGTGTGTGTATATCCTCTAGCTATAGCCCTGTAGTGTTATAGTCGCGCTAGCTATAGCCCTGTAGTGTGTATAGTCCCTAGCTATAACCCTGTAGTGTATATAGTCCGTAGCTATAGCCCTGTAGTGTGTATAGTCTGTAGCTATAGCTAATGTTAGTGTGTATAGTCCCTAGCTATAACCCTGTAGTGTGTATAGTCCCTAGTTTGTGAGCCATTGTATGTTGTATTAGTCCCTACGCTATAAACCCTGTAGTGTATATAGTCCGTACTATCAGTTCTATAGTGTGAATAGTCAGTAGCTATAGTTCTTATAGCTGGTGTATAGTCCGTAGCTATAAACCCTGTAGTGCTGTATAGTTCCGTAGCCTACAGCCCTGTAGTGATATATAGTCCGTAGCTATAGTTTCTATTAGTGTGAATTTCTCTCTCTCTTTCTCTCTTTCTCTTTCTCTCTCTCTCGTTCTCTCTCTCTCTCTCTCTCACTCTCTCTATTTCTCCCGCTCTTTTTTTGCGCTTTCTCACTCCGTCTCTCGATCGCTGTCTCTATATATCTCGTGTATTTCCCTCTCTCTCTCTCTCTCTCTCGCTCTCTCTCTATCACTATTTTTATTTCCCACCTTCTATATATATCGAGTGTACTATTTCTATATATGAGATATACCATAACTATAATGTACTATAGTATATATCATTAGAGACCATAACTATTATATACTACCATATATCATCACTATCCTATGCTATCAGAGACAATAACTGCCATGTACTATCATACGCTGTAATTATTGTATACATTATTAGACAATAGCTGTAATACAGTGTATCATACAAATGTTCTATTTTCCGGTGAGCTTGTGCGCAGTGAAGCGCGTGCGGTGAGATTGTGTGTTGTAGAGCAGCATTTCAACGACAAACACAAAAACATTTTAATTGATAGTAAATACAATTCGTGTATATCTTCTATCACTTTATTATTAAACCAGCCCAAGTGTGTGTCGCCTACCCTGCGCTACAGGCTATTGCTTGCCCAGAACTGCGGCTACTACACGACGGACGCAGTATGAACCTATGGTAACCAGGCTGACAGCTTAACCGCAACTGATCGCCCAAACTCCACGACAGATGGCGCTCTCGCTCTCGCTCAATTCACCACTGCCACAAGTAGATTTCCGTTACAATTTGTAACGCTTTTTTATTACAAGTTTTACAGCAGCCACGTTAATCGTATCCGATGTAATAAGATTTGGACTAATAAAAGTTGCAAAGATATTTAAAATCTAACCGTTATTTCATAAAACATTGGATAAAATAGTGAAACGAAATAGTACGCGGATTGTGCGCCCAGTTACCTCTTTCAAATCATACGCTGTTTACGAATCTCCATTCGCTGGATTTCCCCGGAGCGCCGCCCACTTTCAAAATAGTGCTAGCATTGTGGCAGTGGTATCCTGAGTGTACGAAGGGGCACTGCATTGAGTTTGCTGATCGCCAAGTTTGTCGGCGACTCGACTGCGCATGCGTCCGATGTCACTTACTTGTATGAGAAGAATATGAGGAGTGCAGGGATAAGGGCTGCGATGCTGATTGCGTATGACGTCACTCTGGCAATTATCCGACGTAGATGTAGTTGCATCTGCCGCGTATAAGATGACAATACATATTAAATACGCATATAGAAACGGTGGCGCACGCATACGCGCACACGCACGCACACGCACGGGCGTACACGCTCATACACAAACACGCTCGCAGGCACGCACGCGCCTACCTCGGTGGAGTGAAATCAGAATTCTCTCGGTACGCGTGCTTTGCTGCTACATGTTCTAACTCGTGGAGGACGCGTTAGTTACCGAGTGTATATCGTCTGCCGCCTTCTGTCCGCGCTAATTCCCCAGCACACGGCGGCGGCAACAGTGGTGACGACAACAGCAGCGGCAGCAGCAGCAGCGGCAGCAGTAGCGGCAGCAGTAGCGGCAGCGGCTACAGCGGCGGCAGCAACAGCTGCGGCAGCAACAGCGGCGGCAGCAACAGCGGCAGCAGCAACAGCGGCAGCAGTAGCGGCAGCGGCTACAGCGGCGGCAGCAACAGCTGCGGCAGCAACATCGGCAGCAGCAACAGCGTCAGCAACAGCGGCGGCAACAACAGCGGCAGCAGCAACAGCGGCGACAACAACAGCGGCGACAGCAACAGCGGCAGCAGCAACAGCGGCGGTCAGCAACAGCGGCGACAGCAACAGACACATAAACACGCGCGCGCGCGTGCTTACATCCACATGCTCCAACATGAACCTACGCGCACATATCAGACAGCACCGCGACTGTAGCTGCTGCCGCCCTGGGCCTAGGTGAAATATACTATATAAATAGTAAATAGAGATAGTTTCATGCAGCGTTTTTTTTAGATCAGCGAATGCTAGCAGAAGAGCAGAAGACACTTAGTAGAGAGCACTGTTTAACGGCGCGTGAGTTGGCATGACTTTGATCTTTCTGCGTGATATGCGCTCTTTTTTCCACGGCTTCTCGCACCCGACGCGCTCACACTTAGCGGCAGCTCTTTTAAGAAATTTGTCTTTTCGGTTGCAGTCGGAGGCAAGCCGACACGAGGCGGTCGCCAGCGGCCTGACGGGCGACTGCTTCCCCGCCCACGCTCATGCCAACTCTCGTCTGCTTCCCTATGATTTTCTGTTGCTGCTGCATTTCGCCGTTAAAATAGAAGACGAGAGCTGACTAGATGCGAACGAGCGTCAGGTGGCGCTACATGCGCATGGGGCAAACACCAGGTGGCGTTATATTAGCAGAAAGTAGGTAACAGGTGGCGTTACATTCGCTTGGGGTAAGCGCCAGGCGGCGCTACATTCGCCGCCAACAAGCATGAGGTAGTGTTGCGGTTACGCGGCAGGAGGCGCTGCGGTTGCCTGGCGCGCGGGGCCGACAGATGGAACTAGTGTGTCAGAGGTTCGGGGACACTGACAGACTATCAATCCACGAGAGCAGCCGACACAGCGAACTGACTTCAACTATGGTAACATGGTAGGCGCGTTTAGATAGTAAAATATTCCAGAATAAGAAAAGCTGTGACAGTACGACAGGTGTGTTGGGGGTGGGGAAGAAAGGGTAAAAGATGAGCGAGAAAATGTCACAGCTCGAGCTGAAAAGATCAAAAGACACGCGATCAACGGATGGGACCATAGAGCTCTATTAATAGACTATATAATATAATATAATAGAATATATAACTATAATAAATATATTCCATTAATAGAGCTCAGTGGCTGGGACCCGCGCCGTGCGTGTCGCGCGCCACCTTGCGGCGGTCGTGAGCAATACTCACGTTGCGGCTGTTACACTCGGCGTAGTCGCTCCACTCCTTCCACAAGCCGACGGCATCAACGTACTTGTGGAACCAGCTACCGCTCGGCAGGCACGACTTGTAAACATGCGCTGCGAAGAACAGAAGCAGCCGGTCATCGGTAATGAAATTAAGTAAAGAATAGGAATGAGAGGGGGTGGGAGAAAAAGAAAGAAATAGCGAGAAAGGGAGAGATAGATAGATAGATTGATAGATAGATAGATAGATAGATAGATAGATAGATAGATAGATAGATAGATAGATAGATGGATAGATAGATAGATGAATAGATAGATAGATAGATAGATAGATAGATAGATAGATAGATAGATAGATAGATAGATAGATAGATAGATAGATAGATAGATAGATAGATAGATAGATAGATAGATAGATAGATAGATAGAAAGAGAGAGAGAGAGAGAGAAAGTGAATGAGTGAGTGAAAGAGAGAGAAAGAAAGAACGAAAGAGAGAGAGGGGGAGAAAGAGAAAGAAAGGAAGAGAGAGAGTGAATGAGTGAGTGAAAGAGAGAGAAAGAAAGAACGAAAGAGAGAAAAGGAGAGAGAGAGAAAGAAAGGAAGAGAGAGAGAGAGAGAGAGAGAGAGAGAGAGAGAGAGAGAGAGAGAGAGAGAGAGAGAGA
>NW_014578384.1:57306-58770 GCF_000485595.1 Priapulus caudatus
AAAATAGTGCTAGCATTGTGGCAGTGGTATCCTGAGTGTACGAAGGGGCACTGCATTGAGTTTGCTGATCGCCAAGTTTGTCGGCGACTCGACTGCGCATGCGTCCGATGTCACTTACTTGTATGAGAAGAAGATGAGGAGCGCAGGGATGAGGGCCGCGATGCTGATTGCGTATGACGTCACTCTGGCAATTATCCGACGTAGATGTAGTTGCATCTGCCGCGTATAAGATGACAATACATATTAAATACGCATATAGAAACGGTGGCGCACGCATACGCGCACACGCACGCACACGCACGGGCGTACACGCACATACACAAACACGCTCGCAGGCACGCACGCGCCTACCTCGGTGGAGTGAAATCAGAATTCTCTCGGTACGCGCGCTTTGCTGTAACATGTTCTAACTCGTGGAGGACGCGTTGGTTACCGAGTGTATAACGTCTGCCGCCTTCTGTTCGCGCGTAATTCCCCAGCACACGGCGGCGGCAACAGTGGTGACGACAACAGCAGCGGCAGCAGCAGCAGCGGCAGCAGTAGCGGCAGCGGCTACAGCGGCGACAGCAACAACAGCGGCGGCAGCAACAGCAGCGGCAGCAACAGCGGCGGTAGCAGCGGCAGCAGCAGCGGCGGCGGCAGCAACAGTGGCGGCAGCAGCAGCGACTGCAGCAGCAGCGGCGGCAGCAACAGCGGCAGCAGCAGCAGCGGCGGCAGCAACAGCGGCAGCAGCAACAGCGGCGGCAACAACAACAGCGGCGGCAGCAACAGCGGCCGCAACAACAACGGCAGAAGCAACAACAGCGGCGGCAGCAACAGCGGCGGCAGCAACAGCGGCGGCAGCAACAGCGGCGACAGCAACAGCGGCAACAGCAACAGCGGCGGCAACAACAGCCGCGACAGCAACAACAGCGGCGGCAGCAACAGCGGCGACAGCAACAGCGGCTGCAACAACAGCGGCAGCAGCAACAGCGGCGACAGCAACAGCGGCTGCAACAACAGCGGCAGAAGCAACAACAGCGGCGGCAGCAACAGCGGCGGCAGCAACAGCGGCGGCAGCAACAGCGGCGGCAGCAACAGCGGCGTCGGCAACAGCGGCAGCAGCAACAGACACATAAACACGCGCGCGCGCGTGCTTACATCCACATGCCTGCTCCAACATGAACCTACGCGCACTATACAAACTAGCACCGTCGACTGTAAGCTTGCTGGCCGCCGCTGGCCTAGTGAAATCTACGATAATACAATAGTATCATAGAGATAGTTTTCATGCAGCGTTTTTTTTAGATCAGCGATGCTAGGCGAAGCAGCAGAAGACACTTCGTAGAGGAACACTGTTCACGCGCGGTGAGTTGCATGGACTTTGACTCTTTCTGGCGTGATGCCGGCTCTCGCTTTACGCACGCCTTCTTCGCACCCGCCGCACTCACATCTTAGCGGCAGGCTCTTTGAAAAAAAAGAAAA
>NW_014578384.1:60679-63865 GCF_000485595.1 Priapulus caudatus
TATATATATATATAATATATAGTAATAGAATGCTAATTAGGCAAACAAATGTGATCTATATCCGACTAATAGTGTGCGCAACTTAGCGGCCTGTGGGACCGTACAGAAGGCGCACACACGTACCATACACATCTACATTATATATATATATATATATATATATCATGTGTGTGTGTGTGTGTTGGTGTGTGTGTGTGTGTGTGTGGTGGGCGTGCGTGCGGCGTGCGGGCGTGCGTGTGTGGTGTGCGTACCGTGCGTGGTGTGTCGTGCGTGCGTGCGTGGCGTGCGTGCGTGCGTGTGTGTGTGCGTGTGGCAGCGCGTGCTGTGATGTATGTGTGTGTGTGGGTTGGGTGTGTGTGTGTGCGTGTGATGTGTCTGTTGTGTGTGTGCGTGTGTGTGCAGCGTCGGTTGTGTGTGTGTGTGTGTGTGTCGTGTGTGTGTGAGTGTGTGCCGTGTGTGCGGCGCGAGCCGGCAGGCTCCGCGCCTTCTGTAGGCGGATCGGCGCACGGGCCGCCAGTTTGCGCACACTTAGTAAGAAAATAGATCTCATTTGTTGCCTAATTAGGCATTCTATACGCTCCACGATTCCTAGCTAATAGAGTTTGTAGATTCCGTAATATGAGAGGCTGTGAAGGTGTGGTAAGACGACCGGCTGTGTGGCGGTGAGTTTTATAGGCTGGTACCGCACCAACAGCAGCACCAGCAGCAGCGGCCGGCGTAGTGTAGTAGGTAGTAGTAGTAGGGCAGTAGTAGTTAGGCAACGCGAAGCGGCGGTAGTAGCAGCAGTAGTAGTAATGATGGCAGCAGCAGCAGCAGCAGTAAGTAGTAGTACAGTAGTAAGTAGTAGCTAGTAGTAGTAGTAGTAGCAGCAAGTCAGTAGTACTAGTAGTAGTAGTAGTAAGTAGTAGTAGGAGTATAGTAGTAGTGAGTAGTAGTAGTAGCAGGCAGCAGTAAGCAAGCAGTAGTAGTAAATACAGCGAAGCAGCAGCAACAGCGACGTCGGCGGCAGCGGCGGCATAAACATGTGTTTACGACAGCTTCGCAGGAAATGGTGTGTTTGTGTGCGTGCGCGCGTGTGGCTTGCACATGCCGTGTCCTCGTGTGTGTGTGTGTGTGTGTGTGTGTGGTGTGTGTGTGTGTGGTGATGTGTGTGTGTGTATGTGTGTGTGTGTGTGTGGTGTTGTGTGTGTGTGTGTGTATGTGTGTGTGTGTGTGTGTGCCGTGTGTGTGTGTGTGTGTGTGTGTGTGTGTTGTGTGTGCGTGTGGGTGTATGTGTGTGTCTGGGGTACGAATGAGTGTGTATGTATGTGTGCGCGCCTGTGTGCGCGCGTGTGTGTGTGCGTGCGTCTGCGTCTGCGTGTGTCCCAGGGTGTGCGAGTGCGTGCGTGCATGTGTTCTGGTGTACGTGCGGGTGTGGTGCGGGAACACGTGTATGAAAACCATGCTTAGGGGCAAAACCTTGATTGTCGGTCTCTACGCCACTCGTTGCCTGCCTGTGATGTTTTTATACTGCATCAGCGGCTCGTCTGATGTTCCTCTTGATCACATTAATTTAATTATTACGACTAGCTACTCCTCATCCCATTGTGAGCAGCTTTGCTTTGTGCATTTTTATATAGTAGAATTAATAATAATAAAATTAAAAATATTGGAAGATTAATACCTGATTTGTTTAGCAAGCCCTGACACGCGCTACGCCGAGCGACATTTGCGATTCTAAAGACCTTAGAATATCAGCTTATATGCAGGATGTATGCAGGTAACGTCAGTCAGTAACTATAGAGCTCCATCAATGGCGGTCAACGTATATATTATAGGTGTTCCCTATTATCTACTCTTGGTGTTATGCAACAGCAGAGGGCGTCTGTATAGGCAGCAGGTGCAGGCAGGCATGACAGATAAATGAATTAAAAACACTTCAGTGCATACACAACATACACATTAGTCATGCTAAATGCTTCAAAGCTTCAAGGTCCAGAACCCGCTCGCGGCCAGCTACGCGATGAACTTTTCCATCAAGTAGTTAGTTCGCATTTCACACACAATCACAGCGGATCGGTCACCATGGCTACGTCATTTGACATGGTGGCGTAAGTTCTCGACAATACCAATGTTAACTTTCATGATTTCTATGCGTGCGCTATAGTGCCGAAGATTACTACCAATAAAGAATGAGAGCACGATTACATGACTATACATACCCGCTTAATGTCTGTCTGTCTGCCTACCTCTAAGCAACTGAGTAGAAGAGTGAGAAAGAGAGATTGTTAAAGAGAGATTGAAAGAGAGAGAGAGAGAGAAAGAGAGAGAGAGAGAGAGAGAGAGAGCGAGAGAAGAGAGTGGGGGGCCGAGGGATTAAGAGATGGAAAGAGAGACAGTGTGATAGCGTAGAAAAAGATAGACCAGAAGGGGCGAAAAAAATAAATGAGAAGAGAAAGATAAAAGTTTGAAGAAACGAATGAGAGAGACTGAGTTAAAACAAAAATTAAAAGAGAATGTCGAGGAAAGAACGCGCCGAGAGAAAGAGAGTGGAGAAAGAGAGGGAAGCGAGAGAAAGCGAGCAGGCGGAAGCAGAGGAAGGGACGAGAGAGAGAGAGAGGAGAGAGAAGGAAAGGGAGGAGGACGAGAGCATGGGAGGAGCTATAGACAGGCAGATAAACCTCCGTCTTACGGGTCGAACAAATAGAACACACATGCATACCGCATGCATGTAATTCGAAATGCGCGGACAGCGCATTTGTCATGTTATGCGCGTCGAGGGTTCAAACGCGTGAACAAGACCAGCAATAACACCGGCAACTGTGCATCTGCTGCCTCGCTGATATCAGATGGTAAATTCTTGTCCACAAGAGCAAAAACCTAATTCTGTGTAGTGCTGCGCCCATCCTGCCGGACGTACGCAGACGACGCGAAATCTTTAAATTGGTTCTGATTCATCCAGACATTTCTCATTATTGACAACGCAAAAATGTTCCAATCTAGAAGCCACGGAGGCTTAGTGTGCCATCCAGGAGAGTGCTAGCTGGCAATACAGCGATACTCTAAGCACTAGAGAGCCGGTACTTTCCCATCGCACAGAGCTGACCTCTAGCGGATGATGAAGTGTCATTGCAGATCGTATGTAATGGCTGCTCCCCCTTTGCGTGAGCGGTGGTTGTGCTTACTGCGTGCATCATGCTATGCATG
>NW_014578384.1:63890-74659 GCF_000485595.1 Priapulus caudatus
CTAAACGAGAGAGAGAGAGAGAGAGAGAGAGAGAGAGAGAGAGAGAGAGAGAGAGAGAGAGAGAGAGAGCTAGGAGAGGTAATTCGTTACACCGAGTTAGCAATCGTTTTTCGCACCTGATTAATAACGTTGCCTGCACTGTTCGTCATCACCATTAGCAACCAGAGTTTCCTGTCTCACGCGCGCGTCTTTTCTTTCTTCTCCACCTGACCGCGCTGACCGTAGGCAGATCCATCTTAGCTAGCTACTATTATCCTTGTACGGCTCGCTGACGTTCTAACAAGTTTTCACGCGTTGCGAGGAATATCCGGCTCGCAAATCGATTTTATATTTACGATGATTCGTTACGGTTCTTTAACGACCTCGCAACCTTTCGCACTATAGCGTCGTGTGGCAGTTGAAAACTTTACGACAATTAGAATTCTGATTCGCCCGTCAAACGGGAGAAACTCTCACTAAAATGACTATCGTTTTGCTTTATCATCGTAAGCGTTACATTTTATTCCACGATAATATAATTTTATATAGAATAACGTAGACACGACCGTCTGCTATAGCATTAGCGAATTTATGCACATCAGATAATGAAAGGCACTTTCCGACAGTAGTGAAGCGGTTGAAATTAAAATTGCTTACAGAATCCTTTTAAGCATGTACAGAACAAGACTCTTGTTACCATACGTTTGTGGCGGCATCTATTTTGGTTCACGAACATTAGTTTTTAAATGGCCTTTCCACAGTTCACACTTACCATAAGAGCGTTCTGCTCTAGCCCTCTCCCCCTCCCAACCAACAGTGTGTTAGCCAGGGACACATCTACCCGTCGTTTGGACGGCCTATTCTTGAATGGCACGGATGAAATTGGATAGAAACGGCATGCGGGCGTCCAAATTTTACCCCTGCATGAAAATAAAATCGTCGGTTTTTCTCACACACCCTCCCCCCTAGGGCGCTTCGCGCCAGCAGCATCCTCGCTTTGCTAATATGGTGGGACTCCCTGATTTATTTTCCTTGCTAACGCCCTGCCACCCAATCATGGCGTGCATCACAGTCTAGTGTCGTCGCTCCTGTCACAAGTTCGCGGGGCTGTCACAGATTGGACTAACGGTACGTTGACGCGCGGAGGGCTAAGGGTGGCTGAGTCCGTACGGCAGCAGAGCTATCGGTCAGTCAGCATTGCCGATGATGACTGAGTAACGAGAGCACTCACGTCCAACGCAGCGAGAGATGCTCGCAAATAATAATCAACTCGCCTCATCTTTTTTTCCTTGCATTCGACGACTCGCCGACCACGACCTGCGTATGCAGCGACAGCGTCGAGATTTAGATTGATGGCCGACGCGTATGCGTCGTGACACGCGACGACAATTACGACGACGGTGACGCTAACGCAATGACGCGGCGCGCGATGACGCTCTAATCTCGTTACGTCGCGACGATGAAAATCTGCGCGTAAATGCGAGTTAAATTCGATGCGATACGTTCACCTCGATACTGCTACTGCTGCTGCTGCTGCTGCTGCTGCTGCTGCTGCTGCTGCTGCTGCTGCTGCTGCTGCTGCTGATGATGATGATGCTACTGCTGCTGATGCTGCTGCTGCTACTGCTGCTGCTGTTGCTGCTGCTGCTGCTGCTGCTGCTGCTGCTACTACTGCTGCTGCTACTGCTGCTGCTGCTGCTGCTACTAATACTGCTGCTGCTGCTGCTACTGCTGCTGCTACTAATACTGCTGCTACTGCTGCTGCCGATGTAGCTACTGTTGCTGCTGTTGCTGGCCTGCTGCTGCTGCTGTTGCTGCTGCTGCTGCTACTAACTACTGCTGCTGCTGCTACTAACTACTACTGCTGGCTGCTGCTGCTGTTTGTTGCTGCTGCTGCGTGCTGCTAGCCACTGCTGCTGCTGCTGGCTGTGGCTTGCTAACTGGCTGCTGCTGGCTGCTGCTACTCGCTGCTAAAAGCTGCTGCTGCTGCCTGCTGGCTGCATACTGGCTGCTATCTGCTGCTGGGCTGTTGCTGCTGCTACTGCTGCTGCTGCTGCTGCTGCTATGTCGGCTGCTGTTTTGCTGCTGCTTGCTGCTACTGCTGCTGCTGTTGCTGCTGCTCGCTGCCTGCTGCTACTGCTGCTGCTACTAATACGTGGCTAGTTACTGCCTGCTGCTGATGTGTTACTGTTGGCTTGCCTGTTGATTCTGCTTCTTGTGCACTCTGCTGCTGCTGCTGCTCTACTACTAACTACTTGCTGCTGGCTGCTTGCTAGCTGGCTACTGCTGCTACTGCTGGTAGCTGCTGATGCTACTAATAGCTCTGCTACTGCTGCTGCTGATGTTGCTACTGTTTGCTACTGTTGATTCTGCTGTCTGTGCATCTGCTGCTACTGCCTGGCTGGTACTACTAAACTTGCTGCTAATGCTGCTCGGCTGAGTTGACTACTGTTGCGCCTGTTGCTTTCTGCTTCTGTTGGCATCTGCTGCTGCTGCTGCTACTACTATGTGCAACAGTAGCAACATCAGCAGGCAGCAACAGTAGCCAGCAGTAGCAGGGCAGTAGTAGTAGTAGGCAGTAGCAGTAGCAGTAGCAGTAGGCAGTAAGTAGTAGGAGTAGTAGTAGTAGTAGTAGTAGTAGTAGTAGTACGTAGTAGTAGCAGTAGCAGTTAGCGAGCAGCAGATGCAACAGAAGCAATGCAGAAGCAGAGCAGCACGATGAACGCAGGCGTGCATTAGCACACTGTTCATGCACACCAGCATCACTAATGTACGCTGTCGGGCCTGCGAAAAAGCCCCCTACATTAAATATGGCGTTTAGTTTAAGAACGCGTAGAGCTGCATCCACAATACACGCACGCACGGCCCGCGTATCACCAAGGATAGCACGCGTGCGAATGCTACGCGCAGCGCGACGAGGCGCACTAGACGCACACACACACACGCACACGCGCGGCGCACACGGACGACACGCACACGGGCCAGCCACGCGCTACGCCGCACGCACACGCACACACGCAACACCACACGCAACAACGCATAGCACACACACACACAACACACAACACACACCACACACATATATATATATTAGTATATATATATATATATATATGATAGTAATATCATATATCATATAGAGCGAAAGAGAGCGACAGCGATTGAGAGAGCGGGCAGGAGAGATTGCGAGAGAGTGAGCAAGCGCAAAGAGAGAGAGAGAGAGAGAGAGAGAGAGAGAGAAGAGAGAGAGAGAGATAGGAGAGAGAAGGAGAGAGAGAGAGAGAGAGAGAGAGAGAAGAGAGGAGAGAGAGTGGGGGCAGAGGGATTAAGAGATGGAAAGAGAGAATGTGAATAGCGGAGAAAGAGATAAGACAGAAGTGGGCAGAAATAAAGAAAGAGAAAGATAAAAAAGTTGAAGAAACGAATGAGAGAGACTGATTAAAAACCAAAATATAAAAGAGAATGTCGGAGAAAGAACGCGCGAGAGAAAGAGAGTGGAGTAGAAAGAGAGGAAGCGAGAGAAAGCGAGCAGCGGACGAGAGAGGGAAGGGAGAGAGAGAGAGAGAGAGAGAGAGGACGAAGAGAGGAGGAGAGAGATTGGAGGAGCTGACAGGGCAGATAACCCTCCGTTCTTAATTCCCGGTCGACAAATGAAACACATGCATACGCCATGCATGTAATCGGATGGCGTGACAGCATGTTGTCAATGTTATTGCGCGTGAGGTTTCAAACGCGTGAGCTAGGATCTCACAGAATAACAGCACACTGTCATCTGCTCCTCGCGATATCAGATTGGAAATCTTGTCGCACCGCGCAAACCTAATTCTGCTGTAGTGCTTTGCCGCCATGCCATGCGGACATACGCAGCACGACGAACATTCATTTAAATTGGTTTGAATTTCAATCACAGCACATTTTGTCATTTGACAACGGCAAAAAATGTTCCATCTAGAAGCCAGCGAGGCTACGTGCAATGCCAGGAGGTGCTTAGGCTGGCAAAACGAATTACTCTACGGCAGCTAGAGGGCGGTAGCTATCTCATCGCACAGAAGCTGAGCCTCTAGGCGATGAATGCAGTGTATTCAGATCGTACTGTAATGCCTGCTCTCTTGCGTGAGCGTGTTGTGTGTTATGGGCCGTGCATGCATCAATGCATTGCGTGAGTTGTGTGTGTGTGTTGATGGGCGTGCATACATGCGGTGCGTTATGATAGTTTGTTGGCGCGTTGGACGCGTGCGTGTGTTTGTGCGTTTGCATACATGCGTGGCGTGCTGCGCGCGTCTGTGTGTCTGTGCGTGTGTGCGTGCGGCGTGCCCCTGGCGCCCCTCAACTGCACTCACTCAACAGCTGTAAGCGCTTGTGGCTTCGCTCCGCGCTCGCTGCTGTGCTGCCTGTCTGCAGCAGCTAACGGCGGCGTCGCAGCACGCCGCCAACTTGGCCGACTCGACGTCGTTTTCTAAGCGTCCGCGTACACGCTCGCCGCCCGCGTTTGGCGCCAGTCCGGCACGTGTGGCGACGCTCACCGCACGAGCGCGTTGACGGATTGCTGTGTTTCGCACAGGCGGTCGGCGCGGTGGCGGGCAGTGCGTCAGCGTTGCCAGCGCTGTGCAGCGGCGGGAACGTGTATGTGTAAGCACTGCACGCACGATAGTGCGACGAAGTCAGCGTAACCTGGAAAAGCAGACGGCTGTCGGCGAAGCGTCCGAATCGTCGACACGTTATTCGTCCCGCGGTCGCCATCTCGCTTGCGACACAGGCGTAACGTCGCTCGGCAACCGGCGGCCGCGGGGTGTGTCCCCCCCCCCCGTCGGCTGCTGACGCTGGCTTGCGGGAAAACGCAGACGAGAGACGTGGTGATGTGATGCAGCAAGATGAAACATGCTACCTATACGTGCGTCGTGTTCTTCATAGACCTGGGGCTTGCGTCGTGTTTAATTATAATTAATATAATTATAATTATAATATTATTATCCTCATGAATCACTAAATTAAAATTATTATTAAAAGAATGACAGCTAGTTTCAATTTAATTACTTCATTAAGTGTCGATCGGCCGGTTGTTTAAGGCCGATGATTTCGGGTCTAATGCTGGAAATACGATATGATAACGTGATACGGATGTATGGCGGCTCACCACAGAGGCGCGCAAAACACAGCAGGTGCTGCTCGATAGATTCTCAATGAAATATGTAAACCGCAATGCAAGCGTTGAACCGTATCTGTAAACGCATAAAGTGTATGTGAACGCCTACACGTAAATGCGCACAAATGAATAACACCATGTTCATGAACGATACACATCGTGCCGCAGAAACGATTGGAAACCTTGGAAACCATTTTCAGTGGATTAGTATCAATTGGCGATAGGTGGCAAGCAGCGAGCAACGCCGCAGTCCCGGGGGGATTGCCTAGAACACGGGGCGTCCGGAAGGAGGGTCACTTGATGTGGCTGCACTGGCGTTAGGATTAAGGTTTAGGTCAGGGTTAGGATTAGGTTATGGGTTAGGGTTAGATTAGAGTTAGGGTTAAAGGAAATATGGCCATGTCTAGCACGGAAGTATGACTGTGGGAATGCTTTCTGTGAAGATTTGGACTTTGAAAGCATACGAAGTGACCTAGTGCTGCCACGTACGGCACCCTCCTCGACGCCGTGTTCTAGGGCAACACCCGTCCACAAAGGAATGTAAGCGTAATTGCAGGGCGGGCGCATTCGTCTCTATATCTGGTTTAACGCTTGTTTTTGGCTTGGTGAGAGAACAGCAAACGTTCATATGTATATCGAATAACTTGCGTAACCCTGAGTCGCTATGCGCTACGCATGAGTCGCGTTCATCAGAGGGGCCACGTGACCCTTGTGACCGAATGAGCTCATGTCTACACGCAAAGCGTCGGAGTTGCCGCGCGGCTAGATATTATTTTACTGCGAAGAAAATTCGTATAATTTTATGTCAAATATTTAGAATGCATGTGACACTAGTGAAAATGTCAAACTAAAGGAAGTAAGCGGAGCTTTTCAATAGGCGAGAAACGGCGACCATCAGATACGGATCGACGAACGTGCTCGAATGTTTAGGTGTAATCAAACAGGTGATGAGTGAGATAATATACTTCCACGGCTGACGTTTCCTTGAAATGCACACCACGACCACAGATTCTCCAGCAATAATTCAATATTCATCGCATATTAAAAAGAATGCGCAGCCGCACACAGAAAATTGCATTACTACTGATTCACGCAACGCTAAGCCTATATAAAAATTATTTCGACGCTAGACATTATTTTGATGTCATTGACTTAAGCAATGAATCGAATGCTCAACGAACTGTGTGACGCTCTGTGATATTGCGACCCAGCTCAATGCCGATGAATGACAAATACGCTATTTGATGGAAGACTGAAAGAAGGAATATTTTTAACTAAGGTTCTTGTCGTGAGACATTGCCACACTAACGAGGGGTTAAAATCGCGTGCGGAATAAGCTTAGTAGAGAGGCGGTAGCGCGGTCAGATATCACACGAAGCTCCTGTAATGTCCGCATTTAATATAAGCCGCGGCATCGTTTAAATTGAAAGCCAACCGCATCAATCTCCTCTCCTCTCTACTCTCCCCTCGACCTGCCTGAGGCGCGCTCTCTGCTTGTTTTATTTCTTTACATATCTCTCTTTCGCTGTCCTGTTTCTTGTGTCTGGCCTTTAAACAAATACAATAGCACGTACGCACGAACGCGGACCCGCACGATATGTCATCGACAACGCAAGCAGGCACAGCCACGGCACCTATGTTTGCCTTTATTTCTATCTCTTTCTTTTTCTGTCCTATTTGCTTTATTCTTGTTTTCGGCGGAGTCCGCGCGCAGGCTCTCTCTCTCTGCCTCCCCTCTGCTCGTGCCACGCTCCCGCCGCGCGCGCCGCATGCGTGCGTGCCGTGCGCGTGTGTGTGTGTGTGTGTGTTGTTGTGTGTGTGTGTGTGTGTGTGTGTGTGTAATGTGTGTGTGTGTGTGTGTGTGTTGTGTGTGTGTGTGTGTGTGTGTGTGTGTGTGTGTGTGTGTGTGTGGTGTGTGTGTGTGTGTGTGTGTGTGTGTCGTGTGTGGTGTGTGTGTGTGTGTGTGTGTGTGGTGTGTCGTGTGTGGTTAAGTGTGTGTGGGGGGAGGTGTGCGTGCGCGTGTGTGGTGTGTGTGTGTATCGTGGCACGCGCGTGTGTGCGCGCCGCGTGTGTGCGCCGCGTTGTGTGTGTGTGCTGTGGTGTATTTACGCGTCGTGCGTGTGTCCGCGTACGTAAATGTGTGTCTTGTGCGTCGTGGGTGTTTTGTGGCGCGCGCGTGTGTGTGTGTGTGTGTGCATGCGGTCGCGCGGCGTGTGTGTGTGCGCGTTGCGCGAGTGCTGGTGTGGTGCGCGCGCGCTGTGTGTGTGTGCATGTGTGTATTTACGGCGTGCCGTGTGTGTCCGCGAGTCATGCGTGTGGGTGTGGGTGTGGTGGTGAAAGAGAATGAGTAGGCGCTATAGAGCACAGCGTGTCGCCTGTAAAATCTCATTTCCTCGCGCGAGCGGAATATCTGCTCCAAACCCGCAAACCCGTGAGAAGGCCAATTATCAACAAATGATACCATGTTGGCGACAGAAGAGCTGAGGTCTATTAAGCGAAGGCCCAACTAATGGGCTTCTACGCGTGAACCGCTGTATTACGTCTCCTGCTCAGAAAATGAATCGCAGTGCAGCTGAAGTGTTCATGTGCTGCTACTATGCTGCTGCAGGGATTATCCTAATAGCGCGCCTCGTATATCCCACGCTTTCCACTACGCTGTGTCGTGTGTGTGTGTGTGTGTGTGTGTGTGTGGTGTGTGTGTGTGTGTGTCGTGTTGTGTGGTGTGTGTGTGTGAGTGTGCGCGTGGCTGCGTGTGCGTGTGCGTGTGCGTGTGCGTGTGCCGTGGGCGCGTCGCGTGCGTGCGCGCGCGTGTATGTATGTGTGTGTGGTGTGTGTGTGTGTGTGTGAGTGGCGTCAGGGCGCGTGCGCGTTGCGTGTGCGTGTGCGTGTGGCGTGTGCGTGAAACATCGGATGACCAGTAATACTTTGTGAGAGTATTTAGTTAAATGACTGCGCACGAGCTGATACGGGTGTAGTGTCGGTCGGTGTGCCTTTACCGTGTCAACAGCTCATCAATGCCTACCGCGAGCATGGTCGCATGATAGTACTTACTCGTCCGTTGTGTGACACGGTGCTGTTTAATGGGTTTAGCTGGGCCGCTGGTTTGGTGCAAAGGCAAATTTAGCAATTACGTTAATTGAGTGTTTCTGAAGATTGAGGGGCCGCCTATTTGTGGCATGAGCGCTCATGTTGGCGCTACGGACGACCTCTCCGCTCCCTCACACTCACGCACCCCCTCTCTCGTCGCTTTCCTTTCTTTCTGGTCCCGCCTCCCTATGTCACTTGATCTCTCTAATACGCCTCTCGAATGATTGCCTAGACGCCTCTCTGGTTCTCCATCGCTTTTGAGTTCTCTCTCGCTCTCCCCCTCTCTCTTTCTGTCTTTACCCCGCCTAACATTAACTTTCGCGACTACCACTTCTCCCTGCTATCCATATCTATTATGCCTCATTGGCTCTCTCTCGTCCTCTCTCTCTCTCTCTCTCTCGTCGTTAATGCTCAATCTCTCTCTGCCGCTCTAATGAATTATATTTGTATACTTTTGTTCTCTATGCCCCTCTCTCTTTCACATTCCCTTGCTATCAATATGTATCATGCCTCACAGTTTCTCTTTCGCTCCTTTCCTCCCCCGTTCTCTCTTCTCTAGCTCTAGATCTCGTCTCTCTCTCTCTTCTCTCTCGTCCCTACTCTCTTCTCTTCTTTTTTTTTCTCTGCTCTTTTTTCTTCCTTTTCTCCCATGTCCAGTATTGCTTATTTTTCAGACCTGTAATCTCACGCATCGTATCAGACGCGCAACATGCGCCGTGCTTGCCCCACAAGATCAGCCGCTCACGTCAGCAAAATAATCGCGCTCAGCTACGGACAAAATTGCGTCCCTCGCCACCACCGCCAGACTGCCGACAACGAGACGTCGAATCCCAAGTCCGACGCGTTTAACGTCGCGCATAAAAGTTTTTCCGGCACGTGGTCGGCCGTCTTGCGCAGCGGACAATGGTGGCTGCATTCTTTCGTTGGCGAGCAAGTGCGCATACGCCCCGCGTGCTCCATCGCCACTTGCCGAAGCTCAAGAAGAGCAGGCATTCGCTGCTGCGCCGCGCACCTAAATAGTAGCAGCGATTTGCATTTATATAGTTATGTAATATCGTTGGACGCGTCGCCCGCAGCGCGCTGCCAGCATGCATATATATATATATATATATATATACTTATAATATATATATATAATAAACTAGCTGCTGTCTAAGTTTCAGTCATGTCCCTGCTTTTGGTGAGCTCTTTGCGTGTGATATTATAACCGCCCGCCCGACAGCAACACATCACATTCCACAGTGTTTGCATTTTGTTGCAAGGACCATCAAGGATTGCGAGCTTAATGAATATATATAAGAGCTCCATATAGAGCTCTATGCATGAGGCTTTAATATATATTATATTATTTATAATATAAGAAAGACGAGAGAGAGAGAGAGAGCAGAGAGAGCAAGAGAGAATGAGAGAGAGGGAGAGAGAGAGAGAGAGAGAGAGAGATGAGAGAGAGAGAGAGGAGAGAGGGAGAAGAGCGGCGAGAGAATGAGAGAGCGAGAGAGAGAGAGCGAGAGAGAGAAGAGAGAGAGAGCGAGCGAATAGAGAGAGGAAAGCGAGAAGAGAGAGAGAATGAGAGAAAGGTGAGAGAGAAGAGAAAGAGAGAGCGAGAAAAGAGAGAGAGAATGAGAGAAAAGTGCGAGAGAGAGAAGAGAGAGGACGATGAAGCTCACTGCGTGAACGCACGCACAGGAACGCGCGCGCGTGTATACGCTGGTGCATGCTCACCTCGCGCATCGTGCGTGCGCGCGTCGTCGCGTGCGTGTCGTGCGTGGCGTGCGCTTACAAGTACTCAGCCCATACTTTCCCTCGGCGTGCCTGGCTTGATATAGTTATATAGGCATATATATAGTATCCCTAGTTCTACTATAGTAATATAGTATGTAGCAGTGCTGGCTTGATATAGTATTAACATATATATGTATATAGTATATAGTAATACTATAGCGCTATAGTAATAGCAGTGCCTGGTTTTTTTGATATAGTATGTATGCATATTTAGTATAATAGTAATAGCAGTGCTGGCTGATATAGTATATACATATATATAGTATATTGTATATATACTATATATTAGTATATGAGTAGTCCGGTGTGACTTCACGGTGCATGACCAACGAACCCACTGGTTCCTAAACAACGACCACTGGCTTCCATACATGAACTACGTGAAAATTTGTGCGTAACGTAAAACACAAGTGGTGTGCCTGCAGACAGCGGTAAAGCCATCGGTAGCAGTCGATCTTACAATATTTAATTAATTTTATTTTATTGATTTTTTTTTAAATTAATAATTTTTTTTCCCGTTGCTTTTCAGCTTCCTCCTTTTGGAAATCTATAAAAACTCCATAATGCTCTCAGATGATGGTTAAGCATGCCGGGTAGCAAAACACGACAGAACCAGTTGCACGCAGTTAACAGTGTTACCGAGAGCAAATATGATTGTTTAGACCAGTTGGGTTCGTTTGTCATGCCACCGTGACGGTCATCATTTGGTATAGCATAGTGCTGCTGATATAGAACTTCAATTCAACTCTGTCTGCTCAGTTCACGATCTCTTCTGGCG